>NC_056739.1:1882175632-1882210632 GCF_019279795.1 Protopterus annectens
GTATATATATATATATTTATAAAAAATAAACAACAAAATTCAAAATTCTAATGCACTGGGAGATACTGTGATATGGAGATCTGTACCTAGGCTTACTGCTGTGCGAAGCAAAATCGAAGCAAAACAGACTTAGTGCTAAATTTAAACAGACTTACTTTATCACAACATTGATCTTGCCATCTTCTTATATAGAATTTGAATATTTACAAATAATAGAGGTTTCCATTAATTGAGTACTGTGTGTGTGTGTGGGGGGGGGTGTGTGCTTGGTGATGTATTCATTTACATTCGAGCACTTTCGTTCGTTATAAAGTTCTTGTGGTCAAATTTCTTCAGAAATGTGAACTGGTTATCTTGCAAGTAGAGGTAATACTGAGTGGGTGTGTGAAGCTCGGGAATTGTGTGTGTCATTTGCTCCATTTTAATGCTCACCTTATGTGTAGGTTACCATTGAGACTGGGAGGGTGTGTCTGCCCTAAGTTTGATCTGCCAGCGTAATTCCTTCAATTCGAGGATGGTGTTGTAATTTCCTAAGATACAGGCCTTGCTGTCGCTTAATAGGAATTTGAACTGGGAACCTCTACACAGTACTGAGTGTGTCTCACCAAGACGTTATTCTTTTCTTTATTCACTATGTCCTGTTTGTGTTCTCTGATCCTATAGTTCAGCTTTCTGTTCATTTTGCCAATATAAAAAGCTTTGCAGGTGGAGCAGAGTGGCACGTAAACCACATTAGTGAAGTAGCAGTTAAAAGAGCCTTTAATGCAAATATTTTTGTTTCTGCTGGCTAGCCTGTATTCACTACATTCAAGAAGAGAGTAGCAGTAATTACAGCTGCTGTATTTTTTCATGCCCCTGCGTTCTTGGGCATTATTCAAGGAGGATCTATCTCTTCTTTCTAGTAGGGGTTTTAGGGAGCTGGCTCAATTCTTTATTGTCCATGATGAGGTCCCAGTTCCTTTCAATGACATCTCTGAAGCTTTTGGTGTCTACTGAGATGGGCAGGTTATTTTCTTGGAAGTCTCCTTCTGCCGAACCTGCAAGTTCAAACCCATTCTCAAATTCAGCTGCTAAACGGCCCCCATTCCATCGACAGAGACTGAAATGACTTGCAGTTTTCTCCTGCTCATCAGTCATGACATGTTTCTGAGCAGGAGCATTATCACAAAAACCTTTGACATTATTCAGAATAGCAGAGAATTATCCCAAGTCCTGGGCAATAGCCCATCCTTCTATTTAAAAAGAACTAAGATCCTCAGATGTCCTTTCCAGATACACAACAAATCTTACCAACCCCAGATGTTAATACCAAGCCCAAGGGTATGTTTGCCTGTGGTACCTGTGTAGCATGTAAACACATTTAAACAGGAACCCTCTATGTGTTTAAACATTGTAATGTTAATGTTTGTATCAATTGTTTTTACAACTGTTATAGCAACAATATGGTTCATGCTGGTTTTTGCATGTACTGTGAAGATTTTTACATTTGTAAAACCATGCAGAAACTGTCTGACAAGACAATACCACAATGTGCTGCAATCAGAAATAAAGACCTCAAGAAGGCATTAGCTAAATGCAGCACAACCTGCTCGAACTTCCAGTGCTTGAAGTTTGTACTCCTTGAACAAGTTGATCATTTTATGGAGATGTGGACACCTTGCTTGAAGTACGCAAGCTCAAGTGGTAACTTTTACTTAATGCAGAGACCCCACCAGGCTTAAACAAAAACTTAAACATCAGGTGAGTGCTTCGCTGGCTACGGTAAACCTAAATAACGCAGCTGGATAGCCACCGCCACCACAGACTATTCATGTGCTATTCCTATTGGACTAATGTAATTTTACCTGTAATTTTGGAATTTTTTGTATGTTGTCCTCTCCTATTTATTTTTGCATAATCTTAACTTTTTTTTGCCCATTTCATCTAGTTTTCTGATGAAGTTCTTTTAATAAAAAAATAACAACAGTACTCAGTACCCATTTGGCCTCATCCTTCAGCAGGGTCCACGAATTTTCTTTGTTATTTAGTTCCCAGTCTTATATATATATATATATATATATATATATATATATATATATATACCAACTACATGATTACATTAACTTGAAGACGGTAGAGATCTTCCAAAATAAGTGAAACATTGCCAGAGTTAACTACATTGTCAATGATTTCTTATCTCTATTCACTGCTTAAGCCTAATCTCTCTATCACTCCCTAAACATAAAATCCCCTTTCCCCCCTTAACTCCCTAACCCTAACCTACCACTACCTTTGCTTCCAACATCTAAAATCCTGCTAGCCTACCAAACCTTAATCTCCTTATCACTCCCTAGACCTAGCCATCTGATCCCCTCAGCTCAGTCTCTTAACCTAAAACCCCTCTCCCTAAGTCTAAACTTCCCTTCCTTGTTTTCTTTCACTGCATACCTGGTCCAGTGAGAGCACTTGCCTGCATCCATCTATTGTGGAAGCTGTGTCTGGGCAGCTGTGTGGACAAGGTTACAAACATTTAATTCTCTGCCTGTCACTGAAATTTGAGCAACTGAATGTCTTAGTGCATCTCATGGAAAATGTTATGGTATTGCATTGACTAAATGGTGCCCTGCTTGAAGAAACACAGTTGCCTGCCCTTTATTATTAGCTGTCATAATGAAGTTTACATAATTAAACGATGTTTGATTCAAAGTGTGCTGGTACTTGCAGTCCAGCCATAAAACCTGAGATTCTTTTCTTTGAATTGAATTATGAAAACGTAAAGTGTTACAGCTCTTCTGCCATGTGTCACTGAGTTAACAGCAGCTCTGTAAGCTTAATAGAAATTGAACATGTTGAGGTATTGAGAAAATGAATTCTTGTTTATATAATACATCATAGGCAGAACACCAAGTCCAACTACTAAAATCCCAAAAGAAACGGTCCAAGCAACAAACAAGGATGGCAGTACAAAAAGTCTTTAATAAAATATCACAAGCGCTTTCACCCTGACTCAGTTGCAGGGCTTTTGTCAAGTACATAACAAAAAAGCACATCTATCACCCTCATTTAAATACCCCCATTCATAAAAAAAAGCGCCAAAAACATTTAAAGTAAATCATTGTGTATTTTACTATTATTTAATTTTTTTTTTTGTACTGCCATCCTTGTTTGTCGCCTGGACTGTTTCTTTTGGGATTATATAATACATCAGCAAACAATGCTAGACACCATTGTTTCTCTTATACAATTATATAAGAACATTAACAAATCAACAAGAGAAATGAGAAAGAGATGATAAAGAGACTCAACAACATTTTATTTACGATGTAGGAGTTTCATATAAAGCAAAATAAAACACTCAAATGCTACAAGCATTACCATTGATTGTGTCACATGAGAATGAATGGTACTTGAACAACAGTTGTAGAAAGCATTTAAGCTGAAGCAGAACGTCATTGTGAAAAGAAACGCATGTTAATGTTTATATCTGTTATTGCAATTTAAACATAAACTGAGAAGATCTAGTCAGTTAAGGACTACATCTGTAGATAGGAAAAGTGAAAAACAAGTTACTTTGCAGCAAATGAATGAACATGCTTCAGCTGGAATAGGCTGGCGATATGCTATACTAGGATGTAGAATGAAAATCAGAAGTATATGGAAAAAGCATTGCTGAGCTGGTCTCTCTTATCTTTTCTTACCTTTGGATACAAACATTAAGCCTCTTGGATTTTATTCTTTTTACTGATTATGCAATCCAACTAACACCTGTGAATTCCAAGGAATTAATTGAGCTGAATATTACCAGTCATGCTGTGCTTTGCAATTGTATTACTTCCAAATGCATTCTGTCATTTTTTAAAGATAACAGTCTCTGATTTTGGAGTCCTCTGAGTTCTCCTTGTAGTGAAATTTGTCTGTATATCCTAAACAACTGCTCAACATTTCTTGGTAGACAAAATGTAAGATGGAGCTAGCTATACATAAGAACTGGCTTGTTATGTTTTTAAAATTATGTTTTTGTATTTCTTCTCAAAAATACTTTTTCATCATCCAACTGCTTATAATGAGGGGAATATTTAAATGTTATGCATTACATCAGGGAACTTACTGTCTGCAAATGACAATCTTTAATATATTTTTCTTCCCACTGAGTTGCATGCATTTTGTGTTTACTAGGGAACTACATCAGGGCCTTACATATGGTATAATTTATTCTCAAAAACAATATGCAGATATCAGATATACCTTTTCTTATCAAAAATCTGCACTAGGGCCTGTGGTGGTATCATACAAAATTGGTAAACAGATGGCTAGACATGGTGATGAGGAAACTATGTTCAAATCTAGACAGCCCCTTGTAGGAGGTGAGACAGAGGCTGTGATTATTTCTGACGTCAAGTCGATTAGAAATAGTGAGTAATAGCAGTTGTTCCAGAAAATAGACAGCAACACAGCTGGTCAGTGTTGAATAAAATCTGTACAAAAAGTACATTTAAAATTATATAAGGGTGAACTGAGAACTGTGTGAAACTGTGTGCTTTACATGCTAATGTATTTCACTGCATGACTACCACTGCTGCTGAAGGTTGCCCTTGGAAACTAGATAGATGAACAGTATATTTTGTGAACCTCTTTGGAATAAAGATTTTTAAATGTGTAAATGTTGTCATTTAAATGCATTAATGCTGTAATCATTCAGAATGGCAACTCAGAATAACTTAGCAAAGGCTAATGACTATAATTTTGAGTTATGAAGATTGCTCTGTAGTTTTAACAAGAGTGCTCTACTCACTTTAGCAGATTTTGCCTCCAACATATATGCATATGTCTTTGTAGCAGGTTCTTCTTACAAAAAATGTGTGTTTAAGGTAGAGTAAACAAAAGCCTTTTTCCTGCTTAGTATTATTCTTCACTTGTCAGATACGGCTTGCCATTGCATATCATGTCTTCACTATTATGAGCATACAAGTGCCATTAATTCTTACTTCAGAAAATCATTTTCATGGAGGCCGATATGAAAACAGAATAATGCCTACCTTTTCATATAGAGCTCAACATCTATAATGATGACTTATACAGGTTTAATATGAACAAATATAGCTGAAAACCTGAGTTAAGAGTATACTAAAATCAGAAACACGAGACTCAACAAAATTAACACTTGCATATAGGTTCATAGGTTAGTACTAAGCTAACTGCCCTTGCGAGCCATTTTAAGCCTAGCCAATTATCCCTTGTGAGACTTGAACCATGCACCTTGTGTTTGAAAGGCAAACACTTTAACCATTAGGCCACCCTCCCAACCCTGCCATATAATTTATAGTGTTTGGAACAATCTATAAAAACAAGTGTGAGGCAATTCAAAGACCATAACCATTTGTACCACTAGTACCCCATAAATTATGTGTCCCAATGGTCATAGTTATTTGAAACAGAAAAAGAAAATAGAAAACTGGAGCATAGCAACAGCCTTGAAGGAAGGAGACAGAGCCAGAAGAAAAGATCAGAGATTAATTAAATGGGCAAGGATGTGGGACTCTGGTATAGTTGTGAAAACTTTGAAAGTGTAGTGAGCACAGGTTGGATTACTAGTAGGAGGGTGATCCTAACAAAGGAAGATATTGGTTAATTAGGGAAATACCATGGGGATAGGTGGATGCAAGGAGACCAGATAGTAGACAGCAACCTTCAGGTATCATCGAGGTATTTAGAAAGATGAGAGAACATAGATTACATACTTAGCATAGCAGTAGCTCTATAGATGTAGGGACATCCTCAGTAAAAAATAGGATTAAGGCTGCAGACATTTCGATCATGTCACATGACAGACTTTCCAAGGCTACAAACCACTCCCCTCAGTTACAATGTACATCAAACTGTTTCTCTTTGCCAAATCTGAGGGAGATATGCTCAGGCTAAATCAGAGGTACAGCATCAAAACCATTGTGTCAAGGTAGAGGCTTCTGTCCTCTACATACAGATCTCCCTCAGGAGCCACTGTGTTATGGGGCATTTTGACCTACGACATCTCATCTAGAAGGAATTGAAATGTTGACTTAGATGTTAGTGAAGATGCACCCATTCCTAGCTCTGTCCTTGTGATAAGGATAGGAATGGAAGCATCCTAACTAAAGTGTTGGACAGCATTCCAAGTTCATACAGATGATTGTATGTCAAAATATCCAACAACACCTTCGCACCAAAAAAGCTCTGGACATAAAGGCTATATCCAGCTTATAATGCCTCATATGCTTTTAAGGTTGACCAAGTAACAGACACACACGTCACTGATTGTGTTATTTTTCAAGAAGGCTGAAGATGAAGCCAAATCCCTGATAGAGTAAGCTTCAAGTAATCCCAGGAACTGCTTTCTAGGTGGCATATAATAAAAATGGATACAAAGAGAAAGCGCCCTGCAAAAATTGACCTTAGAAACTTTTTCATCCAAAAGCCTATCATTATTATTATTTTATTCTTTGGGAAATCATCTATCACAGGGAGCTACCACACTAACAATACTCCCCTAAGAGCTGACACAGTTGTTTGGGATTTAAACAACTGGATTGTGTCTTGATCTAGGGATGTCATTGTTTCCTTTTATTCAGCCATCATTAGGCCAGTCATTGAATATAATGCCCTTTTTGGCATGTATCTGCCCAGATACATGTAACAAGTGGAATGCCCACAGAGATGCCTTACTAAAAGGATACAAGACCAAAATAACATGTCAAAAATGGACCAACTCAAAGCACTGCCACTATACTCAGTATCCTACAGACTGCTAAGAAGTAACCAGTGTCAGGCATACAAGGCATCCTCTGACCCATTACTTATGGATTTACTGCACATCAACAAGTCAAATGATGTCAGAAATACTTAGTCTAGGGATTAAACTTTTTTTGCAAAATCAACAAACTGGTTTGGAGGGACAGGTATATCTCGGACAGAATACTGCTGCTGTGGAACAGACTCCCCACCCACATAAAACAATGTTTATCCCTGTCCATACTCAATTATAACTTAGATCTATGGATAGGAAACAGAATATTTAACCCAGACTGACCTCTGTAGCACCAATGGGCAGAGACATCTGTCAAATGCTTTATCCAATGCATGGGTCACATCAATTTATCTATGGAATGATCTAGGTTATTCTCATTAGGGATAATATATAACTAATGACAACGGGATGGGTAAGACCAATCTCTTACCAAATGGGATAGGGTATTTCATGCATAAAAAGGGAAATTCAATATGTTTAAAATGGCCTGCTAGGACAGCTCTCCTAGTACTTATTTGTGAGAGATACAATTACATAAAAAAGCTAGAGTCTATGCTCTCTCTCCCTCACAAGCCAGTATATCTGGCACTGAGAAGGCTGTCAACACAATCACTATACCTCGAACACCAGCCACAACTACACAACACACACCCACATATGCAGAGGTTCTCAAAAAAAAAAAAAAAAAAAAAAAACAAACAAATAAAGGAGACCTCAGAGGCAAAAACACATGAGAACTCCACAACCCTCCATACCACATACCATACATAGTCCATACCAGTGTATCACAACCACTAAAGCCTAACAATAAACCCAAACAAACATATTAGTCATAGGAAACTCCATTGTGAGATACACAGATGTGCCTCTCACCAGGCTGGATAAGGAGAAAGTCATGGTTAGTTGTTTGTCAGGTGCCAGAATCTGCCATATCACACATGCACTCAAGTCTCTCAACAAAAGGGACTGTCACAGTCCATGTTGATGTGAACGACTTGAGATGTACTTCTCTGGACTACACGAAGAGAGACATGATTGAGCTCACTGAATATGTGTCCCAGGCAAGTATGTCTCTAGCCTTAATCACCATTCTATCATCACCCAGAATGATGCCTCAATACAAACAGAAAATGATTGACTTTAACAACTGGCTTAGTTTCTGGTGTCATTCCTGGGGGATCCAGTGCCTGACAACCTGTGAAGATATGATTGACAGACCACGATGCTTTGCTATAGATGGCCTACATCTGTCTCACTTGGGCGTCAGGCTACTGGCAAACGCCCTTGCCTCCCCCATAGTCCCTTTTTTAGGAAAAGTCATGAGGTCGATACTACCAACATATAAATCTCAACAAAACGCAAATTAAAGGTGATGCTGCTAAATGCTAGGAGTCTAAACATGAAACTGCACTCATTGGAAGCATTTATAACCCTGAAACATGTTGACATTTGTGCAGTCACAGAAACATGTTTCAAGGTGTGGAGAGCACACCAGCCTTACCTGGTTACTCATCCTTTCATATATTATGACCCCAAACTGTGGGCAGCAAAGCCAAAGGAGGTGGACTTTCAATATATATTAAAGACACACACACCTGGCTGATCAAACAGTATGACGGGCAGGACACACTCCAGGTGCAGTTAACCATTGATAAGGCCCCTATTCAAATTATAGCTAGCTACAGGCTCCCAAATTTGACTCAAGATGCCCACTCCACCTATCTGGACCTCTTTAAATCTATCAAGATTCAACCCTTTACCCTGATCATGGGTGAATTTAATTACCCACCGTAGACTGGAAAAACTACCCATGCCAGAAAACAAATGCCCAGAGATTCCTCGATTTTATCAATGCAAATGCCTTGGAACAGCTAGTTGATACTCCCACAAGAGGTGATAATATCTTGGACTTGGTATTAACCAGCACGAGTAACCACTGCAGCACCCCTACGGTATCATCCTCCCTGGTAAGATCCGATCATAAAGCGATCACTTTCAAAGTCATCATCTCCAATGACCCCCCTCTAGCTAGGGTCAGACACAAAAACCTCTCCAAAGCTGATTACAATCTCCTGAGGGATGGTATAAACAGCTTCACAGCCCCCTCCCCCACTGTGGGAACTAGCACTAATGTCCAAATCTACAGTAAGGTACTATATGAGCATTTATATAGATGCATGGAATCAGGAATACCTGACAGGACAAAATCATCCTCCGCAAGGAAGAGTAAACCTTTCTGGTGGACATCTGCAATAAATAAACTATATAACAAAAGAAAAAAATTTCTGCCCATGACCAAGAAGGAGCAGGTGCCCAACAGGAAGCAATGTCTCCTTAGCCTGAACAAGCAAATACGAGCACTAGTGAAATCCTCCAAAGCCAACTTTGAGTCCAAATTACCCACCTCTACTAGAGACAATCATAAGGTCTTCTTCACATATCTCCGCAGTCTCAAAGGAAGCACCCAGATCTGTTCAGAACTGGTGGTCAAGGACACCACATACACAAATGCTGTAGATGCAGCCAATCTACTGGCTGACAGATTCTGCAAAAACTTCTCCCCTCTGTCCCTCCCATCAGTAAATCAGGACATCCCCTGTACCTGCCCCCACCCCTTACCTCTAGGGAACAGGTCAGCACTGCCCTCTCAAAGGCAAAAAATACAACCTACATGGGACCTGATAACATGCCAGGCTGCATCCTACATGAACTCAGGCATGAACTTGCAGCATCATTAGGCACCCTATTCAGCCAAAGCCTGAGTACCAGCTTTGTCCCAACCAAGTGGAGGACAGCCACTCTCATTCCTTTCCACAAATATGAATGTCCACCGATCCAGGAAATTATAGACCCATCATCCTAACTAGCCTGATCTGCAAGGCCATGGAACGAATTATCATAGAACTCATTAAAAGGGACATTGGCAACCTCCAAACACTTGACCCCACATAGTTTGGCTTTGTTAAGGGGGAGGTCATGTCTGTTAAATCTGGTCGACTTCTTTGAGACAGTCACCAAAGCCATGGATGAGTGGAAGACAGTGCACACTGCCTACCTTGACCTGGCCAAAGCCTTTGACACTATTTCCTACTCAGTATAGTAGATAAACTCTCTCAACTAGGCATCAATTCATATGTTACCAGATGGGTAGCAAACTGGCTCACTGATAGAACCCACCTAGTCTAAATAAGGGAAACTACCTCATGCAGTAGACCTGTAATAAATGGAGTCCCCGGGGATCAGTCTTGGGGCCTCTGTTATTTGGGATATACTTCTCAGAGGTGCAGGCCAAAACCAGTGAGCTACGGCTGACCAAGTTTGCAGATGACTGCAAGCTGGGCGCAGTCATCAATTCCTCAAGTGATGTGGAAATCCTCCAAAAAGGTCTCACTCAAACAAATGACTGGTGCCAGAAACATGGCCTCAAGCTGAATACCAAAAAATGCATTATCATTCCCTTTGGGGAGAGTGACATCCCCACATATTATCATACTAATAACAACATCCTAAGTACAGAATCAGTTGTAAGGGATTTTGGCACCCAGGTTAATAGCAACCTGACTTTTGACCACCATGTTGCTTCTGTTGTACGGAAAGCTTTCTACATGACCCACCTCATAAGTAAGGGTATCTCATCCAGGGAAAAAGAGATAATCAGATCCCTGTATTCTTCCTTTATAAGGCCCAATTATTGAGTACAATGCCCCCTTCAGCATGTACCTCACAAAGCACATGCAGCAGCTGGAGAGACCACAGAGGTTCTTCACCAGGAGAATTTAGGGCCTCAAATACCTACCCTACACAGATAGGCTAAAAGCCCTGTCCCTCTACTCAGTTTCATACAGACTCCACAGAGGTGAAAACAGCAACTGTAGCAATCAAGACCAGGATAAAGGTGTGGTCCTAATAAGTAAACTATACATATAGAAAATAAAAAATACCAAACCAGCATAGCTAGGCACAACACAATTTATTTTAAGAAACAAATGGAGCTAAAAGAAGTCAGCGCTTTCGTGATATTCACATCGCTTCATCAGACTGACTGATTTCATCAAGCACATTCAGTTTAAAATAAAAAGCCAATCAGCTGCTTAGCATTCATTAATTACCAATAAAGCATTTGACAATCTTAAAAGCATAATGCAAAAAAATGTGTAAAAAACATAAACAAAGTTCCAAATAAAACAGCCATCATAAAAAGCACTTAGGTAAACAGCAAATCAATGTCTAAGTGGACGTGCTTTTATAAAAGTTTTCATAGATAACAGACCATTCAAGCCAGGTGGTTTATCAGCATTAAAAAAATAAAATCTATTTCAGTTCAGCTGTCTCTGTTTGATTCTTTATATCTCCTCCTCTCATTCCCTCATCTAAGACTTCAAGTACCAAAAACTTTAAAATATGCTCTGGTCCACATTCTGAAACATGTGCTAAAGTTTTAGTTTCTTTCTTGTGCTTAATATACTTATAGTGCTCCAAAATCCTTTCTTTCAGGGACCCTATTAGTTTTACCTATATAAAAAGCATGGCATATTTGACAACTACTAAAGTAGACTGTATTCCTTGTTTTACAGTCTGCATAAAAATCTAATTCTATTTTAAAGTTGGTGTATGGATATATCTAGCGTGAACCTGTAAAGACATATTTACACGCTGTGCAACTCCTACAGGTAAAGATACCTAGCTTACTTGATTGTAATACCTTTTTATGACATTGTGATTTATAACATAAATGCTTTTTGAGAGCTTTATTATTCTTAAAGGAACAATGGGGTGCTTCATCTATTACCCCCTTCAGTTCTGGTACTGTAGTTAAAATATTCCAGTTTTTCTTTATAATATCACAGAACTTATTAATATCACTTGAATATTGTAAGGGAACCCTGAAAACATCTTCATTAATGGATCTAGCCTCTTGTATATCTGATACCACCCTCTCTGTGAAGTAACATTTACACTTACTTCTCCTTTCTCTCCATGCATTTGTTATGCAAGAATCTATTTCTTTCTCACTGTAGCCTCTGTCAAGGATGTCTTGCTTAAGGAAAATAATAGCTGCTTCTAAATCCATATCATTATTGTGCAGTCTCATGATTCTAAAAATTGCCCATTCATCACATTACGTGTGACATGCCTTGGATGCACACTGTTTTTATGCAGCAAATTATTCTTCCTAATAGGTTTCCTGTATACACTGGTATGCATATTTCTAAGGTCTGTTTTCTTAATCTTCACATTGAAAAATTCTATCTCTTCACTAGAATATTTATGAGCAAACTTAAGGAAGCTTGTAGTACTATGCATGTAAGTTATGAAGTCATTTAATAAATCCAAAGGGCCTTCCCACAACAAAAACATATCGTTCACAAAGCGCACATACCAGGCTATATATTTAGAGAATTAATTGAGTTACAAAATGTTAGTCTTTTCCCATCTTACCAGCTCTATGTTGGCTTAGCTATTACCACAGGCTGTGCCCATAGTTACGCCAACCTTCTGTATGAAATATTCCTGTCAGAAATAAAGACATTATTCTCTAGGATGATGTCAAGGAGAGTAAATAACAAATTCACCTTGTCATTTGTAAAACATTGCTTCTTGTTCAGAAATGCTGTAATGTTCTCAACCCCACATGCATTGGGGATAACTGTAAAGAGAGATTCTATGTCTAATTTAACTAGGATAAAATCACTAGTCAGGTTAGAAACTTTGTCAAACAATCTATGTAGAAAACTCTTAGTGTCCTTCAAAATTGTCTCACATTCCTGTAAAAGAGGTTGCAAATTTTTCTCAACAAAGATGGATAATGGTTCAGTTGTCCAACCTCTGCCTGAGACTATAGGATGCATTGGTGGACATTCTAAGTCTTTTTGAATTTTGGGAAGTCCATAGATTGTGTGGATGAGGGGATATTTGACATTAAAGTAATTAAACTTTCAGAAATAAGTCCAGTCATGAGCATATCAAAGATGAAAAAGGATACTTTCTCTATCAGACCAGTAACAGTGGATTTTAAAAACACAAATAAGTATTATTATCATATAGTAATTTCCACATTTGTGCTACATACAAATCTTTATCTAACACTACAATGCCTCCACCTTTATCAGCATGTCTAATCTCTAATGATTGTCTATTTTTTAATTCATTCAAAGCAACATACTCTTCTGATGTCATATTAAAAAATGCAGGCTTAACATCATCTTTAAAAGCTTCTCTGAACTGTTTTTCACATATATTGACAAATACCTCCAACATAGGATGGAGCGGTGGAACAAAAGTGCTAGGTTTGGTAAATGTAGTAGTAACATTGACATTATAATTTGGAAAGATGGTTTTAAGTGTCAACGTTCTGCCCAACAATTTCAAATCTTCCAACAATTCAACATTGTCAGCTCTCTGGGCAGGAGTAAAGTAGAGCCCCTTGTTCAGTAATGACATTTTGGAATAAATATTTAAAAAAAAAAACTTCTGCTAACATCTCCGTGGCCTCACTGCATGTTGCACGTTGTCTGTGCTCGGTAAACGCTGTACCCTCCCCCTCCTTCCTCAGCTTCTAGATCTCTTCTTGATGGGAAGGGGATTCGTTAGCATAAATGGTGTTGGAGTTAAAGTCTCATTCATTAAATTCAGTGATACTGCTTCCAAAAACACACTGCTACTGAGGTGTTCATGGCCCCTTTGCTGTTAATTTGCAAAGATTGGGTACATCCCCTTGTGTATTCTGATAAGATGTTATGCTAATTGCTTGCTGCGACTGAACAGAGGCTGCCTGGCTTGTCCATGTAGCTCTTCTCATGCCTTCATCGTCTCTTAGTCCTGTAGAACTGCTGTCACACTTGTAGGGTCATTGGTTGTTGCATCAAATGAGCGGAGTAAGTACCATCCAATGCAGCATTCTTTTCTCTGGGCCATGCAAAGGCAGCACCATTATGAAAATCAAAGACATCTCTTTGCAGTTTTATCATTTTAACTAACTGTAACCATTTCTAATAGGCCATTATGTTGTCATGTAACACATTGAGTTTGTCACTAATCACTTCCACAGAGAAATTACCATAAATATAATTTTGAAGCTCCATGGTCTCTTTAAATAATTACTTTTCTTGTGGTAGAAAAAAGTCAGTCAACAGTTGAATGTATTCTGCACTAAACTTCAAATTAAGTGATTGTCATTTTCTTAGTAACTCGGGGAATGTATCCTCCATAGCTCAGCATATTTATTATTCTAAGTCCTCTGGGCACCACTTTATGCTTAAAAGAAGCTTCACGATGTAAATGCTGCCATTGCAAGCATTTATATTTATAGAGTTTATTCTCTAACTTTCTGTATTTGTGAAGCAAACATATGTATATGTCACCGTCTTCTTTGTTGGATGCCACTTGAAAAGTCAGTGCTTCATCCAATAAAGGATTGTTACTCACATTCAGAATCCTACTCAAGATTTCAACACCTATTTGCATGGTAGAGGTCATTATGCCATCTGGGTTGTAGGCTAATTCCACTTCATTGCCTTCAGCCATGCTCCTGTCTTGAAATAAAAAGAGGTAAAAACAGAAACTGTAGCAATCAAAACTAGGATAAAGGTGTGATCCTAGTAAGCAAACTATAAGTACAGAAAATAAAAAATGCCGAATCAGCACAGCTAGGCACCACACAATTTATTTTAAGAAACAAATGGAGCTAAAAGAAGTCAGCACTTTTGTGATATTCACATTGCTTCATCAGACTGACTGATTACATCAAGCACATTCAATTTAAACTAAACAACAAGCCAGTCATCTGCTTAGCATTCATTAATTACCAGTAAAGCATTTGACAATATTAAAAGCATAATGCAAAAAAAATGTGTAAAAAAACAGAAACTAAGTTCCAAATAAAAACAGTCATCATAAAAAGCACTTAGGTAAACAGCAAATCAATGTCTAAGTGGACATGTTTTTAAAAAAGATTTCAGAGATAACACACCATTTAAGCCAGGTGGTTTATCAGCATTAAAAAATAAAATCCATTTCAGTTCAGCTGTCTCTGTTTGATTCTTTATGTCTCCTCCTCTCATTCCCTCATCTAAAACTTCAAGTACCAAAAGCTTAATATGCTCTGGTTCACATTCTGAAACATGTGCTAAAGCATTAGTTTCTTTCTTGTGCTTAATATCCCTAGGGGCCTATTAGTTTTACCTATATAAAAAAACATGGGGCCAGATTCATGAAGGCTTGCATGGAGTCTAAGAGTAGAGTAAGACTCCAGACAGCCAATATGTCTGCCGAGCGATCCAGGAACAGCCGGCAGGGGCGTGCATGAGAGCTCCTAAAACTACTCTTGCACGGACAGTGTTAGGTTATGCAAATTACCTCATTTGCTGCTGAAAGGTATGCAAATGAGGTAAATATGTGATGCAGGAAACACTAACCTGTCCGAGTAAGAGTAGTGTTATTTGCAGAAATGTACTACGTTGGTAACTGAGTACCATTCTGCAAATAGCAAAACAGAGCTATGACAGCTCCAAATAAAGGATGCATCCAGTTGAGGAAGCATGCCAATGGCCAAATATAAGGCCATTGGCATTTGTATGTATTGCAAAATAATGAAAAATAAATTATTTTTTCTCCCCTGATCTCCGATGTTTATGCATAGCACAGCGCCGCGCAAACATGCGACGCTCTAAAAACCAGAAAAAAAAAATAAAAGACAAAAATAGGCATTTTGTTAAAATATTCTTCTGCCATGCAGATGAATGGCAGGCTGAAGACAACATGGCTACTGAGTAGTGGTTGCTAAGGGGGGAAGCTCAGTCTGAGAGATGTAACTAAGCATTAGTAGACAATCCTATGCAAATGAGGATAAGGATAGTGAATCCCAATTTTCCCTGCCATGTGAACCATGTCCCTAGAGTATAAGAGTAGGATTAGGGGAGTAACAGAGTAGAAAATAAGTGACATCATGAGGGGGTATGTATCAAAGACTGTAAGCTTATTGGAGCAGAGTGGCATGTGTTTGCTGTACGTTACTCAGGACTGGAAGAGATATGTCTACAGTTGTCTTAACTGAAACCCAAAAACCGTAGGTGTATGCTGTGGATATCACTAAAGTTTCTTGCAAAGATGATTACACTGTGTGCATGCGTGTGCACGCCTGTAAACCCATCTAAGCATGTGTGTGCGTGTGTGCACCAGTGTAAGCCTGTGAAAGGCTGTCTAACCTGTGTGCACGTATGTGCACCCGCCTAAGCCTGTGTAAGCCTGTGTGCGTGCGTGTGCGCGTGTTTGCACTTGTTTGCGAGTCGCTGCCCCCTGTGGAAACAGAAAGGGAAAAGAAAGGAAAAGAAGTAGTAGGAAGTTAAGCAAGCAGAACTAGCAGAGCTGCCAGGTGAAATCAATCAGAATCAGCCAATGACACAGGCAGTACACTAGACCAGCTCAGCCCAGTACTTAAAACTCTGCAAACAACATTCTCCCATGTTTTTTCTCAGAAACACTGTATCACTGCAGTCTACAAAGAGAAGTGAAAACTTAAAAAGCTTAACTGAGGCGAAAAATTGTTAGGGGCTGCCATTGCTATTATAAGGCAACATGTGCAAGATGCTGAGGGTGGTGCCATTGTGAATGCTGCTGAGCAACCCACAGTGAGGAGACGGAGAAGAGTGTACAGACCCAGGGTAACCTACCAGGGGCTACATGAGCTGGAGATAGTGGAGCACTATAGAGTGGACAGAGACCTCCTGCAGCAAATTGTTGAGCTGTGCAGGCCATGCCTCACACACAGAGCCAACAGAGGGGAACCCATCCCAGTGGAAACCAAGGTATGTGTTGGCCTAAGAATACTAGCAACAGGTACCTTCCAGAGACAAACTGGTGATATGATGGGGATTTCACAGGCATCAGCATCCAGGGTACTGCACCAGTTCCTGAATGCCATATCAGCACATCAGTGATCATGTATATTTCCCCAATTCCCATGAGGTATTGGCCAGCAATATGCATCTCTTCCAGCAAATAGCAGAATACCCTGAGGTAGTGGGTGCAATTGACTGCACACACATACACATCAAAGCACCAGCGAGTGAGCTGGGAAGGGCCTACATCAACCGCAAGGGTTTCCACTCCATCAACTGCCAAGTCGTGTGCGATTCCCAGGGCATAATACTGAATGTGTGTGCTGGCTGCCCTGGAAGCTACCACGATTCCCATATCTGGTATCTGACGCAGCTGTACCAGGCATTTGCCAATGGGGACATCCCTGACGGTCACCTAGTGAGGGATGCTGGATATGCACTGGAGCCATGGCTGATGACACCCATCAGAAATGCACAGACACCTGAACAAAAACTCCATAATGAGGCACACGCACACACACGGAATGTAATCAAGCATGTGTTTGGGATGCTCAAGTCATGGTTCCGGTGCCTGGACACATCTGGTGGACCCTTACAGTACTTACCAACTACATGTACCCAAATTGTCATGGTATGTGCCATACTACACAATATGATCCTACAAAAACAGCTGCAGCAGGAACAGCATGGGACATGGCCAAACAGCCCCCCACCATTGCCAAGGCCTGCACAGGCACAGCGTGACTCAGAGGAGGAACAACCTGAGGCTGCCCCAGTTGGCAGAAGGAGGCGTGCCCAGTATGCCTTGGCCTTGGCAATGAGGAAACGCATAGCATATACACTAGCTCAGTAGGAAATTTGGAAATTATACCTCTTTCTGACTCGCACATAAAATAAAAGGGATGCCTAACTTGACACTACCTGTTTCCAAACATGTATAGGGAGTGTAGAATGTGCATCGGACACAGGCAGCCCTGCAGCACCACATGAGGCATGATTGCCATATTTTATGCAAAATAAAGCAGTGCTAAGCAGCTTTTACCAATATTTAGTATATGTAAACAAAATTGCCCGTGCTAACTAGCGCAACGTTGAGCAATGTTAGGCAACGTCAGGCAAAGTTGAGCAAATTCAGGTAAACATGCTCATATTTGCTTTACTGTTCCTTAAGCAGTCTGGTCTGCCCAGCATGAAAATAAAAAGCAGTAACAGGGCTCGAACCCAGGATACTGTGCACTATAGTCACAGTAATGAACCACTAAGCAATGATAGCATTTCAGTGGCACAGACACAGCCAGACAATTGTACACTAATGCAAACACAAAGAAATGCTGTATCATGCCCCTAAAGAGGCATATGGGTAACCTCCCCCACAGGCCTATGCAGACAGAGAACATCAGGTCAGGCGGTGTGATGTGGGTTGTGTAGGCTATGACTGTCGCAATCTAATATACGTGACATTGGATGCTTAGATCTGTAGTACAGTAGTATGCCTCAAGCCAGTATGATAGGCAACAGTACAGACTGAAATGTTGTAACATACATAGCATTGCAGGCATAGCAAATGTGTATAAGTGTCATGTGAAACCCTCATCCTATGTACACCCACAGTAACAATCAGGTGTGCCCCTGGGTAGAAATGTACAAAGAATATCTGTCCCCCCTGTATGAAGAAATGTTGATAAGTCTATGCAAAGTGTCTCATGGAAGCCCTGCAGGCACAGCATGATCCCTGTTGATCTATGACACAAAGGTGAGCCCTGCTGTAAAAATACAACTTGGTTTTTCCATACGCATATAGTATAAATGTCTATACCGGGCGTGCTCACACACTCCAACAAATGTAGTGGATTTCTTTCAGCATCACACTGAAAGGTCATACTGGGCATGCTCACACACTTAAATAAACAAAGCAAATGTCAGGCAACAACATACTGAAAGGTCATACTGGGCATGCTCACACACACAGGCTAAATACGGAGGTGATAATAAGAAATCTATGGACAAATGTGGATAGTCATCTCTACTTCCAGAAACACATTCACAAAGTGGTCAGAAAATCATGCTATATGTTCACACAAACTGCCAATGTCTTTGCATGTAGGTCAAAGGAGGTTCCCACTACTCATCAGTCATCAGACCCATCAGAGAGTACCACAACACACTTGCGATGAATCTGACTAGGCACCTTCAGCAGCCAGAAAGACCACTGAAGTACCTTAACAAGTGGATTACTGGCCTCAAACAGTTGCCTCATGCAACAAGACTGAATGTAACCCAATCTGTACTCTGTTGCATACTGTCTACTCAGGAGATCTCTGCCCAACAGACAGGTCCATGTCATGGCTACACTCAGATCTGTTCTGAGTTACAGCTCAATGGCACTAAATATACAGACCTGAATGATATTGCCAACATCCTGGCAGATAGGATCAGTGTTAACTGTACCCCCTCTCACCCATGAAAGAGCACATCTCTATAATGGAAGACTGCAAAGTTGCCGTCATCATGGCTGCACAGGTAAAACACACTCTCCAAAGCCAGTATCACAGCAGCCATGGGACCAGATAACTTCACAGGCTGTGTTCTACACAAACTACAGAATGAACAGGCACCACACTGACGTACCATGTGCAGTCATAGCCTCACCTCATGCTTTGTGCCTGCTGAATGGTGCACAGTGACGGTTATCCCACTACACAAGGGTGGAGACACCATGGACCCAAGGAACTAGCACCCCATTAGCCTGATGAGCCCACTCTTCAAGGCCATGGAATGTATCATCATACAACTTATAACAAATTACATTGGTAATCCCCAAACCCTGGACCACAACCATGTTGGGTTTGTAAAATGCAGATCATGTCTCCTAAACCTGATAGATGACATTGACGCAGTCACCAGAACTGTAGACAAGGGTAAGGTGGTCCTCACAGCCTATGTAGATCCTGCCACGGTTTACAACACCACCCCACACTCTGTAAATATAGATAAACCCACTAAACTAGGTATAAATTGCTATGTCACAAGATGGGTTGCCAACAGGCTTACTGACAGAACACACACTGTGAAAGTAGCAGAATCCAAGTATGACTTTGGACCAGTGACGAGTGCAGTACCACAGGGTCCAGTCCTGGGTCTTGTCCTGTTTAGTATCTACTTCCCTGAAGTAAATTTTAACATGGAAGGTCTGTGGATACTGAAGTTTCCAGAAGACTGCAAGCTAGGAGCCATAGTAGTAAACACTAAAGATGTGGACATCCTATAAAAGGGCCTCACTGAGACAGATGGCTGTTGTCAAAGCCATGGGCTCTAGCTCATTGCCAAAAGGTGCATCGTCATCCCCTTTGTTAAAGGCTCTGTAGCCAAGAACTACAACATAGGTGGTAGTATACTTAACACTGAAAGTGTCACAAGAGACCTTGGGTCACAGGTGAACAGTGGACCCAACTGTGATAATCACATCCCCACAGTAGTCAGGAAACCCACCTATGTGGCACACCTCATCACAAAATGTGTCTCATGCAGAATAGAAGAGGACATTGTTCCCCTCTACTCATCACTCACTGGAACTATAATAGAGTACAATGCCACTTTTGCTATGTACCTCACAAGACAACTATAACAACTGGAAAGTCTGCAGCAATACCTCACAAAGAGCATTAGCGGCCTGAAATACATGCCATACACAGACCATCTCAAAGTGCTCCATCCGTACTCCCTTGCATATCACTTACTCAGAGGTGTTCGCTGCCTAATATACAAAGCTATGTCAAACACAGAGCTGTTGGACATGCTCCACGTAAAATACTCACAATCCCTCTGACCTTCAGATCCAAAACCATGAGTGAAATACAAAAGGAAGGGGTGTACCCATTTACCTTATGGATACCCACACCTTCAGGTTAGTGGCACAGCATGACGCCTTGGAGACCATGCAAGTGCAACTAACATTGGGCATAGCTGCTCATCAGATTGTAGCCTGCTACAGATCACCTACCTTGTCTCAGGAACCTCACTCAGTATTCCTGAGAACAGTGGAAAATATAAAGGTCCTATCAAACACCATTATATGAGGAGATTACAACTACCCAAACATTGAGTGGGAGAATTACTCGTGTACAACGTCCTTTGCCCAATGTTTCCTAGAGTTTAAAAACTCTAACACCCTGGGACAGCTGGTCACCATGCCCACTAGAGGTGACAACATATTGGACATTATCATCACCAACATGGGGTACCAGTGTTCCACAACAGAGATAAACCCCTCGCTGGCAATATCAGATCATAACGTAATCACACTGGACATCCACATCCCGCCCCCCCCCCCACCCAGTCAATGAAACCACTGTGAAGACATTCTCAAAAGCAAACTGCAGACTTCCTTAGACCAAAGTGGAAAGTTCCAAAGGCCTCTTGCTATACGATAATGGTATACAATCTGCCGAATCATTTACAAGTGCATCCTATGAGCATCTACAGGGATGCATGGATTGAGACATCACAAATAAAACCAAGATGCACTCCTCCAAAAATAAGAAAACAATCTTATGGTCATTGCCCATAAATAAGCTAGACAACAGAAGGAGGAAATAAACACATGATAGAGCCAACTTCACTAAAGGAAAGGCATCACTGATCATTATTAGGAAGAAACAATGATCGTTCATAAAATAATCCAAGGACAGTTTCTAAAGACAAATTGCCAAGGAATGTAAGAATAACAACCACAAAGCCATCGGTAGCTATACCAGACATGTAGGTGTCAACTTCCAAATATGCTGTCAGCTACTGAGAAATGGCAAGAAATACACTGAACCGACTTTCATTGCCCACATCCTGGGGGACAAGTTCAGTGTAAACTCCCCCCATCACCCCAAAAAGGGCCTGTGTTCATCACAGAAGGATGCAGAGCCCCAGACTTCATGGACATGCAGGTAAAGACAGCCCTCTCCAAAGCTAAGAACACAGCATCAATGGGACTGGATGGTGTCCCAGGCTACGTCTTACACTAGGCCCAAAAGGAACTACACCCTCACCTACATTCAGTCTCCAGACTCAATCGTACCACAGGCTATGTACCCAAAGAATGGCATACACTAACAGTCATCCAGCTCCACAAAGGGGGTGCCACAACAGAACCAGGAAACCATTGCCCTATATGTCTACTCAGACTGGTCTACAAAGCTATTGAGCAAATTGTCATAGAACCCATAAACAGAGACATTGGGGACCTCCAGACACTGGACACTACACAACTTTGCCTTATTAAAGGCAGATCCTGCCTCCTAAACCTAGTTGACTTATTTCAAACAGTTACCGAGGATATCGATGGAGGTGAAAGTAGTCCACACAGCCCACCTGGACCTCACTTAGGACTTTCTACACCATTCCCCACTCTGTCATCATGGACAAGCTTACCAGCTTGAACATTAACAGCTATGTCACAGATTGGGTGGCCAAGTGGCTCACAGATCAAACACACATGTTCAGAGTTGCGCGTGCCATGTCCGACTCTAGGCCAGTCACAAATGGCATCCCACAGGTCTTGGTCCCGGGACCCCACCTGTTCAGTAAATACTGCTCAGAGGTACAGGTAAGCACAGGAGGAGTATGGCAGAACAGGTTTGCAGATGACTGCTAACTGTGGTCCATAATCAACTCTACGGCTGACACAGCCATCCTCCAGAAGGGTCTTACAGAGACAGATACCTGGTGTCAAAACAATGCCCTCAAGCTGAATGCCAAAGAATGCATAGTCATCCCCTTTGGGTAAAACAAAGTGCACACAAATTACCACATATGTGGTAATCCAGTATGTACAGAGAAAGTCATTATGGCCCTGGGGACACAGGTAGATAGTAAACTCTCCTTTGATGATCACATGGCCAAAGTGTTTAGACATTATTTCTATGTAGCCCACCTAATGTCACCTAATGTAACCCACTTTGTATAGTCTGATGATGTCACCATCCTACAAATATACCTGTGGAAAGGAGAACTTACAGTAATGTGTATAGCGTGTTGTGTAAATGTGTACTTCTCTAGTATCATAAAGTAGTTAGGTAGGTGTTTGAATCCTCCCCTTGACAAGTGTGTGCTTGTGTGTGATCTCTTTGGGGAGGAGCAACCTTTTTGGAGAGTAGCAAAATACCTTAAAAGTGGTGTAGTAATCCTTGTCAAGTCTGATGATGTCACCATCCTACAAATATACCTGTGGAAAAGAGATCTCCCAGTAATGTGTATAGCGTGTTGTGCTAATGCGTGCTCCTCTAGTATCATGAAGTAGTTAGGTAGGTGTTTGAATTCTGCACTTGACAACTGTGTGTGTGTGTGTGTGTGTGTGTGTTTGTGTGTAATTACCTTGGATAAGAGCAAACTTTTGGAGAGTAGTAGAACACCTTACAAGTGGTATACTTATCTTTGTCAAGTCTGATTATGTCACCATCCTACAAATATACCTGTGGAAAAAAGAACTTCCAGTAATGTGTATAGCATGTCCTGTTAATGTGTACTCCTCTAGTATCATGAAGTAGTTAGGCAGGTGTTTGAATCCTGCACTTGACAACTGTGTGTTTGTGTGTAATTACATTGGAGAGGAGCAACATTTTTGGAGAGTAGTAGAACACCTTAAAAGTGGTATACTCATCTTTGTCAAGTCTGATGATGTCACCATCCTACAAATATACCCGTGGAAAGAAGAGCTTCCAGTAATGTGTGTAGCACGTTGTGTTAATATGTACTGCTCTATTATCATAAAGTTGTTAGGTAGGGGATAGAAGCCTGCACATGGTGAGTGTGTGTGTGTGTGCTCTATGTGTGTGACACTGTTGATCAATGTGTTGTGGGTTTTGCTTTTACTACTGTATGACATATCACTATGACAACAGTATGTGCATTGCACATGTCAGGTAGCTGTGTGGCAAATACATATACATACATGTGAACTCAATTATTTCATAGGTGGGAACCCTGCTTTCTCCATGAACACATCTGTTATCTTTGCCAGAGTGTGCTGCCGCTTTCCAGACATTAGGTCACATCTGTATGCTTGTGACAAGCCCAGCCACTGCAGTGATCCCTGGCCTAGGTCATCCATGTCACACACACTCATTACAGTTTCTATTGAATAGTGTGAGTGAAGGTTCATGCCCAAGGTATATTTCAGACCTGTTCAAATGCAGCAAAGTCTGTCAGTGATGGCTATTCATTATAGGTGTACAACAACCTTTGTGGATATGCACGCAGACCCCTTATTGCTTATGTGATCCACCGAGGGATTTCAAAACACCTTTTGAAATGTGATTACCAAAGGAGAGATGACATAACACTTGGCTGTATGTACACATCTGTACCTGTTCAACATGTTGGGGGCTACTACCTATGTGGTACTGCGGGATACTATAGTTTGTAAAAGTGGATGCATTGAGCCTGAGACCATGGCTTTGACACCAGACATCTGTCTCACTATATATGACTATGTCTCTCTCTCTCTATCTATATATATATATATATATATATATATATATATATATATATATATATATATATATATATAATCAATTATGCAAAGGATATGAGGTATACAGTAATGTAATGATATTGCACAGTCTTGTGAGAAATGCATTGA
Source organism: Protopterus annectens (assembly GCF_019279795.1). Taxonomy (NCBI): domain Eukaryota; kingdom Metazoa; phylum Chordata; order Ceratodontiformes; family Protopteridae; genus Protopterus; species Protopterus annectens. The sequence goes on from NC_056739.1 coordinate 1,882,199,859, forward strand.
AGGTGTTCTCAGCCCATGTAGCTTTAGCAGGCCTCACTGGCTGCAACATTGCAAACTTAACAAATCACACCCACAGTGTTTAACCACCGCATGTCATATACCAGCACTGTATGCTGTCTTGTTTGCCACATACAGATTTGTCCATGGCAGTAGTTATGCTGGACATCTGTGCATAGATACATACTGCTGCCACATATGGCTGTTTCAAAGTATGTAAAGTACTCTTCAAAAACATCTACTACATGCCAGTAAATACATATCTGTTACATACCTTTCCTTTGTATGTGTTGGTATTATTAATTTCCATGTTCCTTTTGCTTTTGAGTTTGCTTTTGCTGTTAATGTCTCTCTCTCTCTGTCTCTGTCTCTCTCTCTCTCAGTGTCTGCAATGGAGTGATTGCGTGTGTGGGCAGCAAGTACAGCCTGCTTTTATAGGTATCTGCACATGTGCATGTGATGGCCTCTGCACCAATTGGTGGCCACCATTTGGTAATTGCATGCAGTCTGCTGTGTGGTAATTGCAGTACTCACTGTCATAGCAACCCAATGCAATAAATTGCTAGGCCAGGTAGGCGTAGCCCTTTCAGCTTTCCAAAGTGGGGCTCATACTTGTTTGCTGTGGACACCGTTGTTTAGGTCAGAAGGTTGGTATAGTTCTTATATGTGAAGCTAGGGGTGTAGCCAGTGATTTAAATGTTGTACTCAGACCTGAATGTTGCCACTTCCAGTACACACTTGTCAGTGTAGAATTGTACTCACCCTTGCAAATGCTAGCACAAGATACATGGGAGTATGTAGTTTCTTTTCTACTTGTACAATTAACTGCCATACAAAAGTAGTTATTGAGATGCATTCTTTTGGCACGTGAACTGTTTGTGAACTGCTATACTGTGAATATCAATGTACTCATTTCTGAACAGTGTGTGCTTTCTTAGTGTTGACATTAGCACAGGCTGCTCAGGAAAACTGGGCAATTCCAGTACTGAGTATGCCTACTTACATCCTTGGTAGACCCTGAACACACAGGTATATTGTACATTTGGATAGGGATGCAGACGTACAGAGAGCATTATGTATTACTGTGTGAATGTTATCTTGCTGGACTTAAAGGGTTGCTGTGTACCTGTTAGTTTATCAAGGCAAGTAGTCTGTCTGCATAGCTCCCAACTGTGAACCTATCCAGATGGTAGCCAGATGGTAGCCTTTTATTCTTTGTCTGTGCAATGCACAGGTCTTTTCAGCACAGGTACAATGGCATTGTTACAGTCAGTTGCTACCAGTACATGGCTACATCCTTTGGTATTTCAGTGTTGTACTCCTACATAAGGGTATGCTTGTGGAACACCTTCCAAAGCTATTTGCACAGTGTGTAACAGCAGAAAAGCTGATATGCCTGTGTGTATCTGCCTCTGCCAGGCCTCTGAAACACTCAGGCACATATTTGAACAGAGTCAGGGAAAGGTATGTAAAAGTTAGGTACACCTTCAAAATAATAGAGACAGTAAGTGGATTCTTCATGAGAACCAATGCATATGGATTAGTACACCTTTTCTGAAGTACATGCGGTGTCTAACTCTTATTATTGTCATTATTCATTGTGTAATACCCCACCTTTCTGCCTAACGTCATTGCTTTTCAGAGGGATTCAGAGGGACAAAGCTAACATATGTTTCAAAATCAGAGACATCCCTGGGAAGTAGTCACAGTTGGGATGCATGTCCTCTGCTCTAATCAGATATGCCACTGTTTGTCCTGCTACGATACTGTGTGTGGGTTGTAAAGTGCTGCTGTAACATTATTTCCTGCTAGAATTGCTGGTTCTCTTATCACAGTCATGTAATGCAATTCCACAACAACTGCTGGTAAAGTTCCACAGAACAAGTTTTGTGATATGGCATTCCTATTTTTCCTTTACCTTCACTCATTCTGATGCATGATATATTTATTTCAGCACCAACTTGAGGTATGTTTACTGTGGCTTAGTGGTACTTCATGCAGTCTAGTGTGTACAAGGTCTGGGGTTTGAGTCTGACAGTGGTGTTTTATTTTGCTGCTGAGCAGAAGAAGGGCCCTCACATGCAGGGTGACTAAGGCACTTTTAAGCACTTTTAAGCAGTTGTAAGTGGGTTTGTGTGGGTTTGTGCAGAGCTTAGCAATACTTAGCTAAGCACACACAAGTGCACACTCGCGCAAACCTGCTAACGACTGCTTAAAAGTGCTTACTCCCGCTAACTCCCGCGCTCATTTCATTGAAAGAAAAGAAAATGGACAGATAGGAAAGTGGTAAAAAAGGGGCACAAAGAGGGAAAGACAGAAGGGAAAATAGCTAGGGATGTGCAGGACGGGTGTAGGGAAGGTCCATAGCTGCCCATTTTTTTAACAGCAACAGCTGTGCATATACTAGAAATTTGGAGGGAAATTTGAAACCTTCCACCCCTGAGAGAGGGGTGAGGACAACAAAGTATGTTGTACTGCCAATTAAATTTCAGTTTATGTGTCCAGCGGACATGTGTGCAAAATGGCCAGCTATGTATGGGGCGTAATTTTTTTGCTGGAGCAGATTTCCCTTTTTTTTCCAGGTGAGAGTGGAATGTTGGGAAGGGGAAGTAGGTATATTTGGGGAGGTAGGTTGGGGAGGTAAACAGACAAGACAAACAAGACGCATACAGGGGTGGAATATGACACATGGGGTGGATGAACAGCATTGACGGGGAAGGATGTTTGAAAATAGCAAGCCCATGAGCCCACAGATGGCAAAAGTGGAACTGAGATCCCCACCCATGGGCAGTCACCACTGCACCTTCACAGTCCAGAGGTTGGCTGTGCTGGGGGCTGTGTAGGAGGGGCAGGCTCACCTGTGAGTCACGCCACTCATGCCTCGATCTGGCGTAGGGGATCAGCGACTGAATGCTGGAACTCCCTACGCACCACAGCCCGGACCATTCGGTGGGTGATAGGTGGCCCTCCTCCAGCCACGCTTGCATGGGGGATGAGCCCCATCCCCTGCAGTGCTTCCACCCGAAGGTGACACAGGGCCAGCGGAGGAGGAGGTCCCGGTCTGGGCACCGGAACTGCTGGTGCCAGCTGTCTTTGCCAGCTGAGGTGGGACAGGTGGGTCCGCTGGGACCGGCCTTCCCATATGTTCTATGTTTAGGAGGATTTAATGACAATATGGGTTGGTAACAGCCAACAGCATTCCAAATTAGTTGTAACAGCATGCAGTAATACTCCCATTAACCCAACACAGCAGAATTCCAACAGTTGAACAGCAAGCATAACACATGCATATATAGAACAACAGTGGACATTCCAACAGCATGCAGGATTGATTGGTGGCAACAGGCCACCAAGATTGTGGTGTTTGAACACGGCACATGCATCAAAGTAAATGCAGATATTTATAAACCAATAGGACATATGTCCCAACAAATGTTTTGAGATTAGACATACCCATTGAGGTGTGGAATTGCATTGTTTATGCACATACAGTAGGATGTAGAAAGATACCTCCATTAACAACTTATATGTACTTATAGTTTACACTACATTCCTATTGACTGTAGGTATATATCCCCTACATGCATTATTTCACTAGGCAATGCCCATTAAGTTGTGAAATGGGTTTTGCTAGTTCCTTGTATACCTGACCTGTATCTGACATACAAACTGTCCAGGATGCATATGTCACTGCTACATATTTATATATTTTATTTATATTTATAAATCTACGTATCTGGATGTGTTCAGGTGACATTATCAGTTATATTTTTACAGCCCCCTACATTTCTAACAGCACACTGACATTTCTGGAGAACACATTAACAACCTACTCGTGTGCCAGATTTACCTATACATGCCAGTCATTAACCAACAGTTGAGGACTGTATATATGCTTCACAGCTACTGGCACTCCCTTCATCCAATTTATATGGGCTTGCCCAAGTGTGGGTTGACAGCGCTTAATACAACAGTACTATTTATATAATGCAGGAGTACAACAACATTTCAAACTAAGTGACACGGACACACTGCAGGAATTATACCTTTATTAATTACATTACACGCTTTTCTAGAGGCTCTCTCATTTATTTGATATTACAGTGCATGCAGAAGACTTATTCAAGATGTATTATACCTTTATTAATGGGTTACAACACTCTTTTTCAGGCTCTCTCACTTATTTTATATAACAGTACATGCAGAGAAATTATTCAGGACTTATTATACCTTTATTATTGGGCTACAACACATTTTTTCAGACTCTCTCACTTATTTTATATAACAATACATGCGGAATAATTACTAACCTGTCTGGTGGTGCAGCCTTAGCAGCCTATCTGCATAGGCTTGCCGAGTCGCAGCACGGACACCTGCAGCTGTGAAGTAAATGAAGTGATATTGAGACATATACCTATCCATAATATTGAGTACAATAGCAATTCTTACATATTCCATTCCATGGCTACCTACTCAGTAGTGGGGCATTTTCATTCCCATGGGCCCCCTGTATCCCCTGGTTCAGTTGGTCCTGCTTGCGTCTCTTCAGGTCTGCGTAGTGGTGTCTGACCTGCTCTCCAGTCCGAGGGATGCCTATGGCATTGGTGAGATAATGTGCGAGATGGTTCCAGGCTTCTGCTTTGTATTCAGTGCCCTGGAACTGGCCCTGCTGGAGTCTGGCATCATGATTATGGATGAGGAACCAAACCATCACTTTTGACTCCTTAATGCCCCACCATTGCGCTTGAAAGCGAGAGCCCTCTCCGACACCAGCCATGCTGCCTACAGATGGGAGCTAAAACCAGTTATGGCAAGTATTCCTGCCTATGGAGCTTAAATATGCCTCATTTCCCACACTTATTTGTGATTGGCCAGATTTGAAAATTCTCAGCTGAGTGCACACCTGCTTAGCACTGAGTAAACTATGTATGTTGACAGTCCATGAACAGCAAAAGCTGTCATGGCTTAGTGGTTCATTACTGTGATTATGGTGCACAGTATCGCGGGTTTGATGCCTGTCATTGCTTTTTATTTTACTACTGGCATGACCAGCTAGGAGGTGTGGCTATGTTTAGCCGACTTTGCTCAACTTTGCCCAACATTGCTTTACGTTGTCCAACGTTGCCTGACGTTGCGCTTGTTAGTGCGGTGCGCAGCTTCGCACAAACATGTTTTGTTTGCACTAGTTGGCGCGATGCGCAGCTCCGTGCAAAGCCATTGTGCTAGTTAAAGCAGTGCTAAGCTATGGGCAATTATTCTTAAATGTGCTTAATACTGGTAAATGTTGCTTAGCAGTGCTTCACATTGCTTAAGATACGTTACTTATGCATTCATCAGTATGCATTACCATTGCACCTTCTTATATATATATATTTAAAATATTGTTCACTACTACATAAGCCATTTCAATGCATTTTACTGAAATTTAAAAGGTAAATGTCAGGAATTATTTTTATGCACAGATTTCTTACAGAAAAAGGAAAGGGGAGTGGTGGGACTCGAACCCGGAATGCCTCCTCTTTGTGCGAAGGCTCTACCACTACGCTATTGCTATTTGGCTTGATTTGCATATAAGTAGATTATTATCCTCTTTGATGTCTAAACTGCTAACTGTAGCTAAGCAATGGGTAAACCCATGCACACATGTGCAAATATGGGCAGCTATATCGGGAATAATAAAAAAAAAAGTTTTACATTTTATTATATTTGTACAGGGGTTTAGTATGTGGGGGAGTGTAGTGTTGGGGATATACACATTTGAGCGGACTCACTCATGTCTGGTGACATTTGCAGATTTAGGTACTTGTAGGGGAGTGGATATTTGGACTGTTCGGCAGTCTGGCATGCCCCCTACACTCGTGCATGCTCTGTGTTAGCCTTAGAGTTGAGTCAGCGCGCCCTCATGAATATGCATGGCGCACTGACGTCATACTCTTAGGCTGCAGTTTCCGTGTAAGACTTATTTAGTCTTACACGGAGGATTACTGAATCTCGGCCATGGCATATTTGACAACTAGTAAAGTGGACTATATTCCTTTTCTTACAGTCTGCATAAAAATCTAATTCTATTTTTAAAGTTGGCGTATGGATGTATATAGTGTGAACCTGTAAGGACATATTTGCAGACCCTGCCTTGAAGGGACGGCTGCATATCCGCAAGTCAAACTCCACTCAAGCATCCTGTATGCGTGACCTCAACCTGGTCTGTGATATCAATAGGACTTGTTGGTGGGACAGATTTGTGTCCCAGAGACTCCCCCCATCTGTGGAATTGACTCAGTCTCCATGTCAATCAGTGTACCTCATTATCCCTTTTGAAGCACAACCTGGATAACTGGATGGGAAACAGAAAATACACTCCTGGGATTCCACCTGTATTCCTGCTGGACAGGGGGATCTGGACGCTGACTTGCTAAACATGGGCTAAACTCTTGGCTAGGCTTATAAGCTTATCAGGGCCAATAGCCTAATAACTCCCTATGATCCTATGATAAAGAAATGAAAACATAAGAGTAATTCCTGTTGTCCTTGGCTCTATCCAGGAATAATATTAATAACTCAGTTAAGCGGGAACATCTGGACAATGAAACAAAACTACCATGCTGTGGGAAAAACACACAAGAGACTAACCAAGATTAAACACTGAAGCTACTTCAGCAGAAACAAAACTTGGTAAGGAGTTTCAGTTGACAGGGCATAAATCTCAGAAATTTGTATGAAATACATAAAAACTATAAGAAATAAATCCTTCCAGGAAACAAGTTAAGGTCTGATGAAGCTGCAAGATTAAATGGAGACTGTGAAGACTTCTCTAAGACAAAATAAAGGACAATGTGAAACTAGCTCATGAAATGGACACCTTAGGAGAAAAGTGCCTGGGTCTCCTCATTACTTATCACATTCAATCTTACTCCTTCCATGATTGCAGATCATCTACATTTTTTCTTTCCTCTCATTCTGACATTGCCACCATCCTACATCCATTATAGGTTAATAGGCTTAGAGAGGGTTACTAGGCTATCGGCCCAAGGGCCTTTTTAAGCATAGCCAATCTTATCTGAAATTTACCAAAATACTGCTGACATGTTAATAGTGCAAGGAATCATTCACAGGCTGGCCCTGTACACATCAATAATTCACAGGCTGCCCCGTCCATAAGGGACATAGGTGTTAAACCAGGGGTGAATTTGCAATTTCCCATCCATTGGTCCAAGTTGCCTTTGAATAGGGTTAGGGATGAACTATGCTTCACATAGATGGGAAGCCTGTTTCAGAGGAAAGGGTCATCTTTAATAAATATATCTGCCCCCACACATGTCCTGTTTATGTAGCAGGTGAGGTTAGGAATTTAGATTGGGCATTTCTGATGCTGTTTGTTTTGAAAATATCCAACAGATCCATCAGTGTGTGATCAAAGGATGCCCTATAGGCTCGGGATAAAGTGACACACAGCAGTCTGGAAGAGACCGACTACATTGATAGGACTTTAAGACAATCCGCATAGGACATGTTGTTTACTCCCAGTAATTTTTTTGTGAGGAGCCTCTGTCATCTCACAACCTTGTTCTATATTTTTGCCTGCCCCAATCCATTGCACACTATAGTGTTCTCCTCTTTCTGACATTACCCACCATCCTTAATCCACCACAACCCATATTTTTGCCATCTCCAATACACTTTGTATTACTGTGTTAATACTCTAACCTGCTCTTGTTTCAGCATGTTATTTCTATTAAACTATATGTTTTCTATATATAAAACTTCTACTTCTAGTTCCTGCACTGTCTCCTACCTCACTCACCCTGTGTTACAGCAGATCCTCCCTCTACATCAGATTTCTTACCCACCTGTACTCTCCTGTCACAATTCCTTATTTGCTCATTCCACCGTCCTTTTCATTTAGTCCTATTCCCAACCCTCCTTACTGCTCACTGTCCTGTTCCCTATAGGACCTGATCTCATAGGTTCATAGGTTCATACTAGGCTATCTACCCTAGGGCATTTATAAGCCTAGCCAGAATGTGTTTGGCTTTCGCCACCCATTTTAAATGAATTTTGCTATGCCCTTTTTCGAGGTTAGCATACTCTGCCTCTGTCTAACAGTGACACAGAAGTGATACCCGGGGTAAACCTACAATCTCCCATCCACTCATCAAGATTCCTCTTGAAGAGAGTCAATGAGGGACTCTGCCTAACCTGGACTGGGATTTTATTCCAGAGTGAAGGGAGCCTCTGGGTTATGAATCTGTCCCTCCAGCATGTCCTATTTATTTCAGTGCTGAGGTTCAAGTCTCTCGAGCGCTTAGCTCGATGGGATTTGGATTTTCTGAGGTGCAGCATGTCCATTAATTCCGGGTTGGACGTGGCTTTATACGTCAGGCACAGATCGCCTCTGAGCAGGCGGTATGCCACTGAGTAGAGATGGAGTTTCTTTAACCAGGCAGCATATGGCATCTGTTTGAGCCCTTTAATCCTCTTGGTGAGGTACTTTTGGGGTCTTTCCAATTGCTGCAGGTGTCTGGTAAGGTACATCCCAAAAGGGGCATTGTACTCAATTATGGGCCTGATGAGGGATGAGTAAAGAGGCACGATGACCTCCCCTGATCAAGATGTGAATCCCTTCATGATTAGGTGGGCTATATAAAATGTTTTTCTAACCACTTTGGCCACGTGGTTGTCAAATGAGAGATTGCTATCAACTTGGGTACCCAGGTCCCTAATTACTTCTTCCATACTTAATGGATTACCACCTATGTGGTAATTTGTGGGCACTTTGTTTTTGTCAAAGGGGATGACTATAGACTTTTTGGCGTTTAGCTTGAGGCCATGGCTCTGGCACCAGTTGTCTGTTTCTATGAGGCCCTTTTGTAGGATGCTTGTGTCTGCTGGAGAGTCGATTATGGAGCCCAGTTTGCAGTCATCTGTGAACTTGGTCAGCCACAGTCCTTTCGTGTTAGCCTGTACCTCCGAGAAATATATACCGAATAAGAGAGGTCCCAGGACTGAGCCTTGTGGGACGCCACTTGTAACTGGTTTGGAGTCTGACATGGCACCAGCAATTCTAACCATGTGGGTTCTGTCCTTGAGCCAGTTTGCAACCCATCTAGTGATATAGGGGTTTATATTTAAGCTGGTGAGCTTATCTATAATGCCCGAGTGGGGTATCGTATCAAAGGCTTTTGCAAGGTCCAGGTAGGCTGCGTGGACCACCTTCCCCTTGTCAATGGCCTTGGTGACTGTTTCAAAGAAATCGACCAGGTTTAAGAGGCAGGATCTGCCCTTAACAAAGCTTAACTTTATTTATGAGGTCCATGATGATCCTTTCCATAGCTTTGCATACCAAGCTAGTCAGGCTTATGGGGCGATAGTTTCCAGGATCCGTTGAGGCACCACCTTTTTGGAGAGGGACCACTGTTGCTGTATGCCACTCTTTGGGTACATATCCTGTAGTAAGGCTGAGATTGAACAGTAGTTTTATGTTTGGGTTTAGTTCTTCTTGGAGTTCATGTAGGATGCAGCTCGGGACACCGTCTGGTCCCATTGATGCTGTGTTTTTTGCTTTGGAGAGGGCGGCTCTTACCTGAGCATCTGAGATGTCAGGGGGCAGTACTCTGCTGGGATGGATATTTGCCCTTTTGATGGGGAATGGGGGGGGGAGAAGTTTGCACTGAACCTGTCAGCTAGGATGTTGGCAATGTCTGTGGGTCCGGTGTGTTTTTTGTTATTTTGGACTAATTCTGAGCATATCTGGGAATTCCCACCCAGGTTCCTAACATAACTAAAGAAAGCCTTGTGATTATCCTTAGTGTCCTGTGCAATTTTTCTCTCGAAGCTGGCCTTAGACAGTTTTATGAGTGCCCGTAGTTTTTTGGTAATACTGATCAGAGATGCCTTCCCTTTTTGGGATTTTGCTCTATCATGTAGTAGCTTCCTCCTTCTATTGTATAGTTTGTTTATGGCTGGGGTCCACCAGACAGGATGCCTAACCTTGGAGGATTGGGTCTTGGTTTTATTTGGGATTGCATTATCCATGCATTCCTGAAGGTGTTCATAGAATGCGTTTATAAAGGATTCTGCGGTCTGGGCAGTATTTTTCACAGGCCCAGGGGCTTTGAAGGATTTCACCTCGGTTTTGAAGAGTGTGAAATTTGCTTTAGATAAGTTTTTCACTGTGGTTTTCTGGGCAGGGGCTGGGGTCAGGATGTGAATATCTAGTGAGATTAGTTTATGGTCTGATCTTACCAGTGAGGGATACACTTCTTGTCTAGAGCATAGAGTCCCCATGTTGGTGGTGATCAGGTCCAGTATGTTTTCCCCTCTTGTGGGAGTGGCAACAAGTTGTTCCATAGCATTTGAGTTTATAAATTCTAGGAACCTTTGGGCTAGGGTGTTGGAGCTAGAGTAATGCTCCCAGTCTATGTTTGGGTAGTTGAAGTCACCCAATATAATGGTGTTTGGAGAGACCTTCATATTTTCCAGTGTTCTCAGGAAGGCCGAGTGGGGTTCCTGGGTTTGGGAGGGTGGTCTGTAGCAGGCTATAAACTGGAAGGCAGTTTTACCCACTGTTAGTTGCACATGGATAGTCTCTGATGCTTCGTGCTGTGCCACCAACCTGGAGGTGTGGGTATCTTTGACGAATATTGATACTCCCCCTCCTTTTGTGGTTTGGTCCAAATTTTGGGGCCGAAAACATGGTATGAGGTATAACCTGGTAGTGCTGGGGTGCTCTCGGGAGCCTTGAACCAGGTTTCTGTTACTGCACAGATATCGATGTTCT
>NC_056739.1:1882215632-1882250632 GCF_019279795.1 Protopterus annectens
AGTAGAGCATGTGTTTGGGATGCTCAAGTCATGGTTCCGGTGCTTGGACACATCCGGTGGAGCATTGCAGTACTCACCAGCTACATGTACCCAAATTGTCCTCATATGTGCCATGCAATGCAATATGATCCTGTGGAAACAGCAGCAGGAACAGGACAGGGCAGGGCCACACAGCCCCCCACCATTGTCAAGGTCCGCACAGCCACAGAGGAATTGGAGGAGGAACAACCTGAGCCTGCCCTAGTAGGCAGAAGGAGGTGTGCCCAGTATGCCCTGGCCTTGGCAAAAAGGCAATGCATAGCAGATACACTGACACAGGAGGGACCCAGGGAATAGCACCTCTCTCTGAATCTCACATACAGTAAAAGAGATGCTAAACATTATACTACCTGTGCTCAGCCATGTGTAGGGAGTGTACTATTTGCATCCGACATAGGCAGCCCTGCAAAACCACCCTCAATACTGGGACACCCACAAGATAAGTGACTCACACATGCCAGTCAGGGGGGGTTCACATACCATACAACAGTCACAGCCAGCAGGACAGGTGTAGACAAACACAAACTAAGGCTGTGCTATGGCCTCTGAATGAGACCTATTGGTAACCCCCCCCCCCAGGCCTACACAGACAGATTACAGCAGGTCAGGCAGTGGGACATCAGTTCTGAAGGGAAGGAAGTCAGAAACTAATATGTAGGTAAATAAAAGGTAAGACCTGTAGTACACTTGTATGCCTCTAGTCAGCATGATAGGTAAGAATACAGAAAGAAATGGAGTACCTGACATACCAGTACAGTCATAGCAAATATGTACGAGTGTCAGGTGTGCCCCCCAATCCTATGCAGACATATAATAACAGTCATTCTGAGGAAGTCCAGCCATATGGCAGATGAAAGCGCTAAATAACTTGTTTTTTCCACTGTGTTGGTGTTTTTCACAGTCGCCCTTGATATTTCTGGTTTGACTCTTCGTTTTGACTTGGTTGCCATGTAGAAATGTAGTAACAGTCAGGTGTGCACTCCCCCCAAATCCAGTGTAGAACTGTAGAAATAGTCAGTTGTGCCCCCCATCCTATGAAGAAATGTAGTAACAGTCAGGTGTGCCCCCCCCCCCAATCCTGTGTAGAAATGTAGAAATAGTCAGGTGTGCCCCCCATCCAATGTAGAATGTAGTAACAGTCAATGCCAAATGATTGACAGATAACCTGCAAAAACAGTATGCTATCTGTAGGTGTGCAACACATAGGTCAGCACTGCAGTACAGACTACCTGGACTTCATCCACACAGTTAATACAGACAGGCATAATGGGCATGCTCACACACAGAGAAATTAAGGCAATGTCAGTCAACAACATACTGAAAGGTTGTACTGGGCATGCTCACACACTTAAACACATGAAGGCCATGTCTGCAAACACCAGTGGACCAGACATATCTGGCAGTTGCAGATGTTAGTGTAGACACTCCTCAGTATGCACCACACATGCTTTGCAAACACAGTGGACAGGAATACAGACATGTATCTAAGGACAACACAGTATAATAAGCCAAAGGTAGATGTACATAGATATGTGGAAGAGGGTGACTGTGACAATGAGCCACCCAGGCCTGTCCCTCCTAGCGCACAGCCAAAGGGCCACAGCCACATGAAGTTCAGATGTCACTCACTGTAGATACTATCCGCTGGTATCTGTCAGCATTACAGACTATGTGGTGCATATGCTAGCTGTGCAACATGACTGTACAAGGAAGTAGTCATCTAGCAGCTGTATACACATACCTGTGGAATATGCCCTGAGTGTGCCCGCATGTGGTGTGTCAACCACTAGATGAAAGGGTTATGACCCATGCACACAAACTGCCCTCCCCATAGCCCTACTATGACAAGCCTGCTGAGGTCATCCACTGTGAAATACACCTTTGGAAGAGGTGTAGCTAAGTAATCTCCATGGCACATCCCATAAGTGCATACTACTGTACTGTGATAAACTAGTTAGATAGGAGTTTCAATCCCAGACATGACAACTGTGTGTGTGTGTCTGTGTAGAGAGCAATGTTTTTTTAGGGTAGTCACACTCCCTACAATTCAAATGCTCTACTTTGGCAAGGCTGCTGATGTCATCCACCTAAAAATACACATCTGAGAAGTTTGCAGCCCAGTAATCTCTGTAGTGCGTCCTATAACTGCAAACTGCTGAAGTGTGATAAACTAGTTAGGTAGGAGTTCTAATCTGGGGCTTGGTAAGTGTATTTGTGTGTGTGTGTTTGTGTGCGTGTCTGTGTCTGTGTCAAGAGCAATGCTTTTTAGGGTAGTCACACTCCCTACAATCCAATTGATCTACTTTGGCAAGGCTGCTGATGTTATCCACCTAGAAATACACCTCTGTGAAGGCTGTAGCCCAGTAATCTCCATAGTGCGTCCTATAACTGCATACTGTTGTAGTGTGATAAACTAGTTAGGTAGGAGTTCTATTCTCAGATGTGGTTTGTGTCTGTCTGTGTAGATAGCAATGCTTTTTAGGGTAGTCACACTCCCTACAATCTTAATGCTCTACTTTGGCAAGGCTGCTGATATCATCCAACTAGAAATACACCTCTGGGAAGGTTGTAGCCCAGTAATCTCTATAGCATGTCCTATAACTGTGTACTGCTGTAGTGTGATAAAATAGTTAGGTGGGAGTTCTATTCCCCGACCTGGCTATTGTGTCTGTGTAGACAGCAATGCATTTTAGGCTAGTCACACTCAGTATAATTAAAATGTCCTACTTTGGTAATCCTGCTGATGTCATTCACTGTGAAATACACTTTTGGGGAAGAAGAACTCCAGTAATCTCCATGGTGTATCCTAAAACAGAATCATGCTGTAGTGTGGTATAGAACTCTGGTAGGGGTTCTATCCTCACACATGGTATTGCTGGATGTTTTGTGTGTGTTTCTATGTTTGTGTAGGGAGCAATGCATTTTAGGCTAGTCACACTCACTACAATTCAAATGCCCTACTTTGGCAATCCTGCTGATGTCATTCACTGTGAAATACATCTTTGGGGAAAGAGAACTCCAGTAATCTCCTTGGTGTGTCCTGTAACAAAATTTTGCTGTTGTGTGATATAGAACCCTGGTAGTGGTTCTATCCCCACGCATGGCACTGGTGGACATTTTGTGTGTGTTTTTATGTTTGTGTAGGGAGCAATGCATTTTAGGCTAGTCACACTCGCTACAATTCAAATACCCTACTTAGGCAATCCTGCTGATGTCATTCACTGTGGAATACACCGTTGGGGAAGAACAGCCCCCCCCCCAATATCTGTGGTGCGTCCTGTAACAGTGTTTTGCTACAGTGTAATATACTAGTTAGGTTGGAGTTCTAATCCCAGCCATAACAGGCGTGTGCGTCTGTGTTTGTCTGCATTTGTCATTCGTATCCTGTGTGGTTGTGAGTGTGTAATAACTGGACTCAATGTAGAGTGGGTTTCGTGAACTTCTTATATGGTGGGCCAAGTATATATCACAATGTCCACTGTACAGGGATAACAGATGTGAAATAGCCAAGAGGCTGGGGTGCAAATCCATATCCCTAAATGTGACATCAATGCCAGCTGAACAATGTCAGCAAGCCTTATATTACCCAGGGTAAACTCTCAATCCATGTCCCACACACACACACACACACACACACACACACACACACACACACACACACACACACACACACACAGCCAAACACACACTTGCCTAGGCAACAGCCACTATGTTGGTAGTACCCTGCATATTGCACCCTGATAGTAGCCATGGTGAGATTGCAGTGGGCTACAGAGGGCATGGTACTCTGTCCATCAGTCCAATAGACATGTATATGCCAACAGTGCACCTCCCCCATGTTCCCCACTGGACACTGCAACAGCTGTGGTGCCATCAAATGTGACCCACAAAGGAAATAACATGCCTGAAACACAAGCCCTGTATGGACACCTGGGAATACCGGTATCATGCTATCAATGTAGGTACAGGGCCAACCCACTGTCCATGAACAGTTCCCGCCACATGAGGCAAGGACTGGCACATCTGATGATAATGATCAGTGTATACAACATAGGCCAGACACCCCAGGAAGAGTTCCATATGTCACTGTACATGCATGTGGGAGGTGTGCACATCCCAGACACTGTCCATATCATTGACTAAGGAAGACATACATGGCAAGCAATGCACATCATTGGCCACACGCAATAGTTACCCATGTGACTGGATGATGAATACAATACCAACCTGTGTGGGTAACACCAGACACTACAGCCCTGAGTGACAATGCAGACAAATTTCATGTGGCCTGATGCCAAGATATACCCATCACCTAGCCTTGTATAGCTGTCTGGCACAATCAAGCACAACCCACCTGTGAAGCAGTGCACACATGCATGTCAGTGCTGGCACCCATATCTGTGTGGGTGGTGCATGATGCATATGACCACATTCACACTCACTACAACCCCCACTGGCATACTGAAACATGCTGTCTGATGTCAGACACCTCCACATACCCTTTGCACATATAACCTCCATATGACCCCTGTGGTGCATGGGATACCTGCACAGTACTGTGTTGTGGAAATGCCACTAGTGATGAGTTGTATTCCTGGTCCTCCCAAGTGTGGCAATGTGTGTGCATACCTGTGAGAGTGTGGCTGTGTTGATGCTGACACCTGTTCATGCGGGCAGGCACAGGTACTACACCTACCACATAGCTACCATATCCCTGTTGCAGATGTCACTCATCATCACATATACATTCTGAGGGCTACCAAGCATGTATTCTATGTGGTGCATCCAATAACTGCATGGACATGTGATAGCACTGCATAGTTGTCAGGGGTTTGATACCCTGTACTGGTACATGTGTGACACAAACATGCATAAGTTTTACTCTCCCACCCCTCCCAGGCTATTCTGTGCCTCTGTCTGCCTCTCTTACTCCCGCTCTGGTGGATGTGGAGAATTACACCTGTTTTGCTTAGGCAGCAGTGTGTACATTTTAAGTGATGCTCAGGATCAGCTGATGGTCTCTGCACAAATTGCAGCCCTCCTCTAGCTGATTGCATGTGGAACAGCTGTGGTAACATTCCCATAGCCAATTGCATGGAAACACACACCAATATCTAGGAACATCATGTTGCTGTTGGGCCTTTCATTCACTGTGAGCAGGAACTTGATCTGTTGTTTGGCAAACAGCATCTCAGATGGATTGGGGTGTACCTCTAACAACATACACTGTGGAGACAGGCCAACACACAGGAGGGGGATGTGCCTGACCTGACTACAGACTGTAAGTGCTGCTATACTGCATTTGGAGTAATGTTGGTTTAACAGGGTGCGTGCGGATACTGCTGTCCTACATGTTTACATACCTGCCATGTCAGTGCTATGTTAATGAGGGAACACCCATCTGTAGGGCCATCTGCAGACTGGCCAGTGTGTGGTGCCTTTTGTTTTAGGTGTTACCCACTAAGCACCTATCTAACTGCAGAAGGTAGTGCGAGGATTGCAGTCAGTAGATGGTCACAGCCATGAGAGTTACTGACGTCAAATCCCTCATAGGACATATGGTGCAACAAACCCTGTTACAACAGTAAATGTAAGAGGTTATCACAGAAACATGTCAATATTGGCCCTGTGTATATGCCTCCAGCCACAACCCTGACAACCTTTGTACATATGTCATGCAGTAAGGGCTGCATATGTACTGTACACCATAATTAGTGACATTATATCTGTTAACAACCCAGTGAGATATCAGACTGCTTCACATGTAATGTATAGTGGGGGTTACATTTGATGACATAACCTGGAAATCCTGTGGTTGTGTGTACAGTACTGAGGTCTGTGTACTTATGGTGATTGTTGGCAGTGTGTGTATTGTTGATATGTACCTTGGCCTGTGTACAGAGTGCAGTAGATGTCATTGTTCTTGGCCTTGTTCTATCTGATGTTAAATGCTGCTCCACTGTATGTTACTCTATCGGCTTATATGTATGTAGGGCCATACACGCACATGTCCCATACCACAGACAGGCAGCGGACCACACTGTGTAGCAGCCCAGTATATGTAGGGTAGGTGTGTGGGTGGCACATATGAGGTTGGTGTTGAACAGTTAGTCCATATACTGTAATAATACGCTAGCATGCCATATGTAGCTGTGGCTGTGTTCACATTGGTTGTGGTGATGCACTTACATACAGGTGTATGTTACTCTGGCCTTGGCATGCCTGTAGAGCCTGCTATGCCATACAGACTGTTCTGTTTGTCAGTGTGCTTGTGATGGTGTCAGTTGTGCTTTGTTATGTAACAGTTACATCCCAGTGTGTTAACGGGAGAACTTTAACCCTAGGGATTGTCTACAGAGTGTAGTTTGAGGCTGCTGAACTATACACCTGCATTACTTACTGTTTATTGTTTGGTATCCTGTGGTCCAGTCTGTCTTTACTATTGTACTACTTGATTTCCTTGGCCTGGACAGCAACATTTGTTAACATTTCCGGACTACTGTATTACTATACCTGTTTCACAGTTGCATTACTCAGTTTATATGGATGTCTGTGTCTAAACAGCTGTATGACATGGCATATTCAACTGTAATAGTACACCAATAAAGCTTTTCCATTTATGCACACCTTTGTGCAGTGTTATAGCCTTTGATATCTCTGTGGGTAAATGTTGCAGGCAATGAATGTCATTTGTATGGGTGGCTCATACAGTCTCCAGTTGGTAAGGTGGTAACTGTAGGAATAGTGGCTTTTCCATATTGTGTGTACATACTACATAGTAATTTAATGTACATAGCACTGCATGTGTATGTGTAGTTACATATATATATATATATATATATATATATATATATATATATATATATATATATATATATATATATCTGCTGACATATATATAACCAGCCGTATATATTTAGACATATAGAGGTAGACATACATATCTATAGATGTAGGCATTTGCATGTATATATGTTCATATATATTTATATATATATATATATATATATATATATATATATATATATATATATATATATATATATATATATATATATATATATATATATATATATATATATATATATATATATATATATATATATATATATATATATATATGTTGTATCTGTGTAGATATTAATATATTTACACACACACATGCATCTAAATGTTGGAATACATTCTCTGTACTGTTGAATGACTGGACTGGATGATATGTTTTTGAAAACATCATGGTTATGTGTATCTGACATAGCTTCATTTTAATTCACTTTGGCTATGGTGTGCTGTGTCTTGGGTTCGATTCTTGCAGAGGCTATTTATTTTGTTGCTGGGCAGAACATGGGCCATTGGATGCAGAGTGATTAAGGCACTTCTTAACCTGTGTAGGCATTGCTTACCCTCACACAAACAGGCTAAAACCTGCTTACTGCTGCTTAAAAGTGCTTACTCCTGCTTACCCCCGCGCTAATATCTTTAAAAGAAAGGAAAAAGTGGTTGATAGGAAAGTAGTGCAATAAGAGACACAAAGAGGGAAAGACAGTAGGGAAAATAGCCAGGGATGTGCAGGAAGGGTGTAGGGAAAGTCCATAGCTGCCCATTTCTTCTACAGCAACAGCTGTGCATATACACTGAATTTGGAGGTAGACTTGGACACTCAAACCCCTGGGAGTGGGTGAGGACAACAATAATACATTGTGATGCCAATTAGACCAGATGACGTGTCCAGTGGACATGTGTGCGAAATGGGCAGCTATGTATGGGGCGAGATTTTTTTTGTGGGAACAGATTGCCCTTTTTTCTTGTTTCAGGTGAGAGTGGGATGTTGGGGAGGGTTAGAAGGTATATTTGGAGAGGTAGGTTGGGTAGGTTGACAGACAAGACAAACAAGATGCATACAGGGGCTGTATATGACACATGTGGGAGTAAACACCTTGATGGGGACGGGTGCTGGGATATCAGAAGCCCATAAGCCCCCTAGTGGTAACAGGGGGACTGAGGTTCCCACCCATGGGCAGTCACCACCACACCTTCACAGCCCTGAAATTGGCTGTGCTGGGGGCTGAGTCGCAGAGCCAGGCTGACCCTCTAATCGTGAAATGCGGCCCTTGAGCTGGCGTAGAAGATCAGCAAACTGCTGGTCGATCTCTCTATGCGCCATTGCCCCAACCTGGTGATGAGTGACAGCTGCCTGTCTAGGCCCACTCCCAAGGGGGGGTGAGCCCCATCACCTGAGGGGGTTCCACCCAAAGTTGGTGCAGGACCAATGGACAGGGAGGTCCCAGATTGGGCCCCAGACATGCTGGTGCCTGGTACCATGGCCAGCTGAGGTGAGACAGGTGGGTCCACTGGGACCAGCCATCCCAAGCATGCTATATTGTTTAGATTTCATCATATATGGATTAGTAATAGTCAACACATTCCAGGATTAGGTCTAACAACATGCACAGATATTCCCATTAACCCAGACAAAAGATACGGAACAGTTGCATGGCAAACAGAACACATGCATATATGGGACCACAGTGGTAATAAGAACAGCATGCAGGTACATTGATGGCACCATGCCACTAATGTTGAAATAATTAAATATAGAACAAGCATGGGAACTATTAAAATATTTATCAAACAACTGGACATTATCAGAGTCATTACATACCAGTTGGGGTGGGTATGTTGATTATTGTTGGAGATATGGTGGGGCAGAGAGAAAGATGTCAATTAACAGCTAGTATATTCCTGTAGTCCACATTACTTTCCTAGTCAGTGCTGTTATCTGTACCTTACAAGTCTTACTACACTACCCTATGGCCTTAGTTTGGACAGTGATATGGCTGCCGTCATCATTACACATGAACTGGCTTTACCTGCAGTATACAACTCTTACCTGGTACACCTGTCGAGGGACTGTTTGTTAACACTAACTGTTTCTACATATATTCCCAGATTCCAGGTTGATGTTTTGCACATAGCTATCCAATTCTTTCTGCACAGACTCTGACCATGTGTTGACCACATGCTGGTGTGCCGTCACATATCTAGAATATTTCTCTCTTCCACCTTTAGTGATCTGACACACACATATACATGCTTTCCTACACAGTTATATTATGTAGCACAGTGTGGGTGACAGTGACCAGTGATACTTTATTATTCAGAGAAACTGCAACACTCACAATTCCCTACAATACCAGAGTGAATAATACCAGTACAGGTTATAATGGTCTGTATTCCCCAGCACAGTGTTCATATCCAACGTACCTGTGGGAGCAATGTTTGTTAGCACTACCTGACTGTTGCCACACAAAGTTCTGAATTACACATTAGTATTATGCACATACATCTCACTCTGTTACTGTACACACTCTGGTCACAGCTTGACAACATGGGAGTTTAGATAGGTCATACTTGAAATATTACTCTCCTAACAGTTTTGGGGGTTGCTACAGTGAAGGGTTTGTTCTCATAGATGTTTGACAATCCCTTGTATTCCCTGTTTGCTGGCTAAACATCTGGGATCATCCCAAAGACTTACCAGTGGGACAGGGAACAGGCAGCAGATATGGGCACATATACTGAACATTCTGGCCTCATTTGTACAGTTGTGGGGTATGATTCTGTATGCAGCCTAATTCCACTCCCAGGATTCAGATCAGAGTGTGGGCGACAGTGATGTGTAATACCTCATTATTCAGAGCAACTGCATATCATTCTTGTAATTCTGGGCACAGTGTTGGTATCTGATAGACCTGTGGGAGGAATGTTTATTAGCACTACCTGAATGTTCCCACACACAGTACCAGATTCCACATTACTATTGTGCATGTACATCTCACTCTGTTACTGTACACACTCTGACCACAGCTTGACATGTTGGGGTGTAAATGGGACATATGTGGCATCTTACTCACATAAGGTATTGGGGAGTTGCTAGTGTGGCAGCTTTGTTATCATAGATGTGTGTCAGTCATGTGTATTTCCTGTTTGCTGCCTAAATGTCTGGGATCAACCCACTGATTTCCCAGGGGACAGGTTGATAGGCAACTGATATGGGCCACTTTACTAGACATTCTGGATTTATCTGAACAGTTGTGGCATATGATTCTGTATGCAGACTACTACCACTGGCAGGGTTCGAACCATGGCTGTGTGTGCTAAAAAATCAACAGTTCACATCTTAGTTGCATTTGCCATCCAGTTTGCTTTGTTTGCATTTTCCCTGTTTACTATCTATGTGTTTCTCAGTTGTACTAAATGGCCTCTGGGGATTACACCTGTCATATACAGGCATTCCTGCACATTCAATTTATGGTGCACGGTGTGGGTATCAGAGTGCTTACTACAACAGTACTATTACATGATTGCAAATCTACATTACCATATGATACCATAATATACACATGCAGTCCAGCAGTTAGACCTGTTTTATCAGGCTATTACACTTTTATTGACATACAAATAATATGAGACTCTTCCTGCTATATTCTCTAGTGAATGCAGCACTTGCCTTGAACAATACAGGTTTTATACAGGCAATTAATTTACTACTACTTATAGTTTTATTTCTTATGACAGTAAATGCTTGAGTATTACTGATCTTCCTCGCATTGCAACCTCACTAGGCGACTGATGTGGGCCTCCTGGTTCACGGCCCACTCCAGTGCAGCTGTGGGGGACATAAGAGGAATATTTAGCCATACATATCCATGATACACCTGAGCTGGCAATTATTGCACACATACTGGGGTGATACTTACACATGACTGGAACATCCCTTGCCACTCTAGCCTCTTGGATCCACTCCTCCAAGAGGTCCCCCTTACGGTCGGCATAGTCGTACCTAACCTGCTCACCAGTTTGTGGTATGCAAGTGGCACTGGTGAGGTCATGGGCTAGACAGTCCCAGGCCTCCGCCTTATATTGTTAGCCTTGGTACTTGCCCTGCAGCAGTCTCTGATCATTGTGGTTGACAAGATGTCCTGCCATGACCTTGGACTCCTGGATGCACCAGCACTGCGCCTGAAAGAGCACACCTTCTCCCCTTACTGCCATAGTGCCTGCAAGAGGAAGCTACAACCAGTTATGAGATGTATTCCTGCCTCTTGGGTTTAAGTAGGGCCAGTTTCCCACACTTTTCCATGACTGGCCAGTTTTGAAAAGCCTAAGCTATGGTCAAACTTGCTTACATTAGACTTTGCATTATAATTCCTTTTTGGCAATATAATTTTTTATTATTCATTACACCTTATATGTATGCCTGGTATCCATGATTAATATGTATGTACACTCTATGGGTTCCTTGTGTTTTATTGGGGACTTCAACACTCTGTTATAATTACACCTTACTTCTAGGCTTACTGCTGTACTCCAGTTCACATATTTATGTTATGTAGTGGGTTATGGCACATATGACTGTATACTGATTCCTTTCACAGTTTCAGTTTTGTTTTACTATGGTGAGGACTTGTTTGCTAATACCTCATTCTGCTATACTTCTGTGATGGCTTGGTGGTTAACTTCTGTGATTATGGTGTATGGGGTCCTGGGTTCACGACCTGCATGGCTTTTTATTTTGTTGATGGGCAGAACAAGTGCCGCTGGATACAGAGTGATTAAGGCACTTTTGAGCATTTGTAAGTGGGTTTGTGCGATGGTAAGCACCGCTAACCGGCCGTTACATCTGCTTACAGAGAGTTAACTTTACAATTGCTTAACCAGTGTAGGCATTGCTTACTGCTGCACAAATGGGCTTAATCCCACTTACTAGTGCTTAATATGCTTACTACTGCTTAATTGTGCTGAAACCTGCTTACTGGTGCCTTACTCATTATGACACTGACATCTCACATGTGCATTCACTGCAATACTCCAGTTTATGAAAATATGTTATTTAGTGGGTTATGCAACATAAATAATACTCATAACATGCTTTGCCAAGAAAAATTGAATGTGCTGCAATGGGACTCGAAATGCCTGCTCATAAGGCGAATGTTCTGCCCACTACACTACTGCTATGCTTTTTCATTTGCATATATCTTCCTTGTTATCCTCTTCAAGCCATTTAAGCTGCATTGACCATAGCTAAACGATGGGCACACCCATGCACCTATGGTTAGCTTTAGTCGTATTTAAAAAAAAAAAAATAAAGGGTTTCTTCATTTTATTTATATATACTGTTGCTGTTGTACACAAGGGGGGACTGTTGGTGGGGATATGCGGTCACCTATGAGCGGACTCGCTCATTTCATATGCCTTTCTGCTGTTCTTCATTGCAGGGGCATATATATATATATATATATATATATATATATATATATATATATACACATATATATATATGGTTCTAGGACGGAAGATTGACACGCAAAAGACCGACACCGACTTCACCGACGTGAAAACACCGACACAGAAATAACCGACACTACAAACCACGGACATTTCACAGGTAAGGGGATAAAATTCGCTAATCAAGCCTACCATGTTCAGGTAAGGGGTTTAAATTTCACACATGCATAACACTGCCACCTTACCTGAACATGGTAGGCTTGATTAGCGAATTTTAACCCCTTACCTGTGAAATGTCCGTGGTTTGTAGTGTCGGTTATTTCTGTTTCGGTGTTTTCACGGGTGAAGTCGGTGTCGATCTTCGATCTTCCGTCCTAGAACCATATATATATATATATATATATATATATATATATATATATATATATATATATTTTTTTTTTTTATTCTGAGAGCTCTGCTCTCAGTCACGCCCCCTGCACTCTTACATACTCCGTGTAAGCCTAGGAGCTCAGGCAGCATGCCTCATTACTATGCATGGCATGCTGCCATCCTGCTCCTAAACTGCCGCCTCCATGCAGGACTAAGCTAGTCCTGCATGGAGGAATAGTAAATCCGGGGGTCTGTTTATGCAGGTGCTTCTTTAATAGAACCTTTATTTAAGTTTTTCGAGCAATATTTGAAGCCTTGACTTTGTCCTCTCCAGACAGAAATATACTTTGAAGTTTTGCAATTGATGGATAACATTTTGACTGATAATCTATTATCACTGTATTTATGATGTTCAGGCCCTCTGTATGAGTACTCCCCACAGTAGGAATTTATAAGTTGTTACATAATACTTAAGAGTTGACTATTATTTATTCTGGTGAATTTAATCTTTTTTTTGTCAAATCTATCAGAATTATTGAACAATATTTTTTTTTTATTTTAAGAAGGTTGGTATTAATTGCAAGTCAGTGGGACTGCCATGGCTGCATCCTTTAATAACCATTTATGCAGTCCTGTTTATGGGTTTCTTTGACAAACAATAAATTTATTGCATAGATGATAAATGAAGTTTGGCAACAAACCAAGTTGTCCCGGGACATCTTTATAGGGGAGTTAGGTTGATATTAGGGGGGGGGGTTAAGTGGGTTGGGGAGGTGAAAGGGTTAAGTGGAGGCAGGGATGGTTGGGAGGAAATGAGATAATGATGGGGAGGGGCTTAAGAGGTTTAGTCTAGTGTAGATGGGTTAAGCAATCACATTTTGGCATGAACTTGCTTTATTAAGGCTTCTGTTTTCACGGGTAGTGCAAATCCTTGTTTACTTATGGTTGAATTGTCTGGATATAGCACTTGCAGTGGTAGAGAACTAATGGATACTAAGCTGATGAGTTTAGGTGGAAGGAGCGCGTTTAACCATATCTAATGAGGTTACTGGTGCAAGAGTTCTTTGGCATAGCAACTGTTGGTGGTGGTGGGGTAGCAATGGTGGCTCTATGCTGTTGGGTGTTGTTCTAAGATGAAGTGACCTTTTTTCCGCAGGCTGGGGTGTGAGGTGATGTGACTGTTTTGTGGGCTTGAGTGTGAGACACTTTACAGGCAGGCTGCACATGCATGTTAAGCAGTAACACCAGAGAAAGGGGAGATGGGGAGGTTTAAGATCTTATGGTGTTGGCAGCTGTGTGCTGGGTTCTGCGAAATCTCATCAGTGTTACTTGTTATTGGTGTCTTTGCACTTGCTGTTCAGTTATGCTGACGTATTCACCCTCCTGATTTACATGTCTTTTTCTTTCTTGCAGATGGGGTCTTGGAATGCTGCGGCTGTAATTTGGAATAGGTGGGTATAAAGTGGAGCCTTCTCTTTACATAATAGAAGGTTTACTTTTGTCCTTTTCTTTGTAGATGGTGGTGGGCTGAGTACCATTTGTGGCGATGCACAGTGAATTTGCAGATGATGGAAGCAGTGGCAAGTGAGGAGGTTACACATGGGGAGCACAAGTGGACGACAGTTACTGATGGAAGTAAGTGGATTTCACAGTTGTTGAGTTTTGGCAGAGGATTTACACTGCTAGTCAGAAAAGGACATGCATTTGAGCTTGTAATCTCAGGGTTAATTGGTTGTACAATTTGTTCTATTAACCGTTCAGTATGTTAGATTAACACTGAAAGTTGTCCCTGCTTTTGGGCATTTGTATTCAATAGTAAAAGGGAGCAACAGCCATTGGCCATAGGTAAGAGTTTGGGTTACCGCAGTGGGCTTGACGAGGTTACAGGTAATACACTTTATTTAGTGCTCATTAAGGCACGTCAATGTGGATGGGGTTCAGGTAGGTGGAGTGAGTCACAGCACTCTTAGTATCATATGAAGTTATTATGCTACTGGCTTGGGGATGGTTATAAGCTAGACAAGTTTGGCTCTTTTTTTGTGGGTAGCACTTATCACTCTTGTCCAAGGGGATATGACTCATAGTATTAAAAATAAAGGGGGGGGGGCTGGTGCCATACTTTGGTGCAGAGGTTTACAAACATTTGATGGGTTGGCAGGAGTCTTTGTCAGGAAACCCATGTTAAGTAATTAGTGGTATGCGTGCACATAGAATTTTTTTTTTTCTTTTCTTTGCAGATTGCTGAAGTGCAGAAGGCATCATATGGTGGCTTGAAAAGGGGATTTGAAAGGTGATGTTTTGATAGGATGGTTGTTCTTGCCATTGGAATGGGGCACAAGGAGGGTCTGAGTAATCACCTAAGTAAGGCATGTTAGAGCTCTGTGTTTAATTAGTGGGAGCGGATTATTGCATTGGTATAGGAGGCAAGTAAAGAAGAGGTAGGTAGGGGGGGCCAAGGGAAAAACTGTCAGGGACAATTTATGGGGAGTGTGGGGATCCTACGGGATGAGTAGAATCATGACATTCATAGGAACACAGAAACTTATTAGGCTACAGCGCTACGGTTCTTGCAAGCTGGTGAAGTTCAATCCTTGCTTTCTTTGAACCTTGGGGTGGTAGTATTCACTCATCCAATTGTTTGAACCATATGTGGGGGGAAGGGCTAATGAGGTGTTTGACAGGATGCTGGAGTTTGTTCCTAATGGGTGGTATCTTTGGGGTGAAAAATTTGTCCCTTGAGTAGGTAGTGTTAATGTTGCATACCAGATTAAGGTTTTACAGAATAGCTCAAGGATCATTTCACTTGGGGTTTGGGTGAATTTTGTAGATAGGGTTTTAGGAAGCATGGTAGATAGGTGGCTGTGTTGGGGTAATTTTAGAAACTGGGTGCATTGTTACAGGGAAGTTAGAAGGTTTAAAGTAAGCTTGGTTGCAGGATAAGGCAGCAGTAAGACAGGTCTTAATTACCTACTAGTGTTTTAGGTAACATAAGGAAGAGAAAGGCCAGGGACAAACAGGGGTTAAGAATGGTTTGGTAATGAGTGAATTGGGGGTGTTTATGGCTGGGCATGTAAAGTACTTCATTGCTGATCATAGGTGAGTTTTTAGGAACTAGGTCAAGGGGGGTTGGTTTTCTGCCATTTAAGGTAAGACATTAAAGTTTTGGAGTTAGACTATTCCCTACGGTAATTGAGTTGTTGCACATCTAGAACTGGGTAGTTGGTGGGTTAAGGTGATATGCTACAGTTGATAGGGTCCTGGGTGTGAGACTTGATACTAGTTGTTTTGACTGGGTGTTGATTTGAGTTCAAGGGGTTATAGTTTGTGGTTCTGTTGGGGTTATAGGTTGTCAATCCGTTCAGGTTGAGCCATGATTTCAGCTTTGAAGGAAGCAGGCTAAAAGGGTATATATTCATTTGGTGTGGATGTTCCGGTGGCACAGTGTGGTCATGATAATCCTACTTTATTTAATTTCATTACTGTGTGTTTCAGTGATGGTATGGCAAGGTGGGTTTATGACGGGATTCTAAGGTACTTTACAGATGATGGGTACACCGAATGATGTTTGGCTTGACCCTTCCCTTTATGAGAAGTAGTGGGTTGAACAATTTTGGGTAGAAGGGAGGGGGAACAGCCTAGTCAGGCTGGTTGCCGGAGAAGAGGGATAGGTTTGACCTCTTCTATTTCCCCCTCTGGTGTCTGGATGTTCATTTCAAGGATCTGGGGAAAGGAAAATGAGTAGCTGGAGGAAGCTTGCTGAATAGATAAGCAAACTGAGGTAAGGATGCTGCTTATTTGGTGGAAGGTAATTCAATGAATGGTGTATGAAGTGAGATGAGATGTTGCTGCATGAGTAAATTAAGCGAGCAGAAGTATGGACCCTGCTTGTTGGCAGGGTGAGTAGGTACATTGCCCTGATTAACATTACAAGGATGGTTGTTGGCAGGGTGAGTAGGTACGCTGCCCTGATTAACATTACAAGGATAGTGCTTCATAAGTAAAGTAAGTGAGCAGAGGTATGGACGCTGCTTACTGGGGCAGAGTGAGTAGGTACACTGCCCTGATTAACATTACAAGGATGTTATTCCTTGTTTAGAATCAATTATATTATGAATAGCTGTAATTGATGAATTTGGTGATCAAAGCTATGTTATGGAAATTTAATAAAGGTCATCAAATGTCATTTGGTGTGACGTGTTTATTGAAGGGGACCGGGACAAATGACATTTATTGCATAGATGATAAATGAAGTTTGGAAACAAATCAAGTTGTCCCGGGACATCTTCATGGGGAGTTAGGTTTATATTAAGGAGAATTAAGTGGGTTGGGGAGGTGAAAGGGTTAAGTGGAGTCAGGGATGGTTGGGAGGAAATGAGATAACGATGGGAAGGGACTTAAGAGGTTTAGTCTAGTGTAGTTGGGTTAAGCAATCACATTTTGGCATGAACTTGCTACCCACCCACCCTCCCTCTTTTCGGTGGTGGGTTGGAGGGGTAGGGTTATTTATCACTGGAGGTAGGTGGAGAAGAGGGATAGGCTTGCCCTCTTCTGTTCCCCCTCTGGTGTCTGGATGTTCATTTCAAGGATCTGGGGAAAGGAAAATGAGCAGTTGGAGGAAGTTTGCTGAATAGATAAACAAGCTGAGAAAAGGATGGTGTTTTTTGGTGGAAGGTAATTCAATGAATGGTGTATGAAGTAAGATGGGATGCTGCTTCATAAGTAAAGTAAGTGAGCAGAGGTACGGACCCAACTTTTTGGGCAGGGTGAGTAGGTATGTTGCCCTGACTAACATTAGAAGGATGGTGCTTCATAAGTAAAATAAGTGAGCAGAGGTATGGATGCTGCTTACTGGGGTAAGGTGAGTAGATACACTACCCCTGATTAACATTACAAGGATGTTATTATGTGTTTATTATCAATTATATTATGAATAGTTATAATTAATGAATTTGGTGATCAAAGCTATGTTATGGAAATTTAATAAAGGTCGTCAAATGTCATTTGGTGTGATGTGTTTATTAAAGGGGATCGGGCAATGTCTTTTTGGCCAAGGTTGATATGTGGCATCAGTTTGTAGATGCCTGTTTGTTAATT
Source organism: Protopterus annectens (assembly GCF_019279795.1). Lineage (NCBI taxonomy): Eukaryota > Metazoa > Chordata > Ceratodontiformes > Protopteridae > Protopterus > Protopterus annectens. Next base: position 1,882,233,426 of record NC_056739.1, read on the forward strand.
TGGCAGACTGGGATCAAAGAGCTTAAAAAGTTTGTTGATTTTCTTAATGATAGTGAATCTCATACTTCGTTTATTGTAACTCTTGGTTTAGGTCCTAAACACTGCCCTCCATTGCAGACCATTTTGCAAAAATTCCTTACTTTCTGTTTCCACCCTAGACATACTATTAAAACATTCCCTTTTCTCAGTTTTTAAGATTAAGACATATTTGCAGTACAGATGTAGATTTTGATAACCAGGCTATGGTATTACATCATAAATTTCAAAAGATGGGTTATACTGATATATATGTACAGAAAGCATACCAGATGTTAATAGATATCCCTAGAGGTTAAACTTCATGATATAGGAAATCTTGTGAAAAGAAACATTCCATTAATTATATTCATTTTACTACATCATTTGGATGTTGTATTAGAAGCATGTTGAATAAGACTTGTTAAGTGTTAAACAGGAAAGGTTTTTCATAGAAATTTTACCTAATATTTGTAACATTAGTTATCAGAAGGGTCAAACACTGTGTCAAAGACTTATGTATACATTTCTACGTGTGAAGGATCAAATTCCTATCCCTTTTACAAAATAATTATGGTGACACAGTCTGTGTAGAATATGTAGGTACTGCAGCCACATTAAAACAGACACTTAAATTATCTAGGCTGCACATTTCACAGTTTTTTTTTCATTAGTTAAAATGTTTCTTGGTAGGTTGGAGGTGTGGCATATTGGTTAAGGTGCTTACCTTGCAAGCACAAGGTGTAACATTTGATTCTCACATGAAGTAACTGGCTAGGCTTAAAATGGCCCCATAGGGGCAGTTAGCCTAGTACTAGATAACACCTAGTGAATTTCTTTAAAAAAGGCACTAAGTCCACAGATCATGGTAACACAGTACATACCTCAATCTGGACAAGACATTTTACGCAATTCCCCACTCAGATATTATAAATAAACTCACAAAACTGTGCATAAATCCCTATGTCACCAGATGGATAGCCAGTTGCCTCACAGAAAGAACATTTGGTTATAGTGGGTGAATCCAGGTCCAGCAAAAGGTCAGTTACTAGTAGTGTGCCCAGGCCTCAGTACTGGGACCATTCTAATTTGGAATATACTTCTCTGAAACCAAGGCAAATGTGGAAGACCTCTGGATGACAAAGTTTGCTTACGACTACAAGCTCGGAGTAATTACTGAATCCCTCAACAATGTAGATATCCTTCAGAGGGTCTGACTCAGACAAATGTTTGGTGCTAGAGCCATGTCCTGAAACTAAATGCAAAAAAATACATAATCATAGCCTTTGCAAATTGTAATAACCCTGCAAATTACAACATTAATAACGCACCCTAAGAGTGGACTCAAAGGTGAGGGATCTTGGTACACAGATAGATAGTGCCTGAACTTTATGTGTCATATGTTCATAGTGGTGAGGAAGCCCTTCTATGTGGCACAGATTATATGTAAAATCATTGTAATTGGATCCAAGGAAGTTATAGTCTCACTGTACTTGGTTCTCATCAGACCGATAATTGAGTACGATGTTCCTTTTGGTATGTACTTGTCTAGGCATTTGCAACAGCTGGAGCAACCTCAGAGGTTCCTTACAAAAAAAGTATACAAGGTGTAAACAACATGTCCTAAGTGGCTAGAGTAAAAGCCCAATCTCTTTACTCTCTCTCTTCTGTGTTTACCTACAAGGCACCCACAAATCCAGCCCTGATGGAAATGTTACACATTCTCAAGACAAACTGCATGAGGGTCACCCATATGTGGTTAAAGTGGGTGAATCCAGATCCTGCAAGAGGCCAGTTGCTGGTGGTGTACCACAGGGCTCAGCACTGGGACCACTCCCACATGGAATATAATTCTCTGAAGTCAAGCTAATGTGTAAGACCTCTGGATGACAACGTTTGCTAATTATTGCAAATCGGGGACAATCAATGAATCCCCCAAGGATGTAGATATCCTTCAGGAGGGTCTAGATCAGACAAAAGATTGATGACAGAACCAAGGTCTAAAACTAAATGCAAAAAATGCATTATCATACCCTTTGGGAAGTCAAATGTCCCTGCAAATTACATCAACAGCATGCCCCTTAGGGTGGACTCAGAGGTGAGAGATCTTGGTATGCAGATAGATAGTAGCCTGTAATTTGACCACCATGTGTCCAGAATGGTTATGAAATCCTTTTATATGGCACAATTTGCAAGTAAAGGGATGGCATCCAGATCCAAGGAAATTATAGTCCCGCCATACTCATCCCTCATTAGACCAATAATTGAGTACAGTGCGCCATTTGGCATGTACCTGACTAGGCACTTACAGCAGCTGGAGCAACCTCAGAGGTTTCTTACAAAGAAAATAAAGGGTGTAAACAACATGAAATATGTGGAAAGGCTAAAAGTCCTAGCCCTTTACCCTGTTTCCTATGGTTTACTGTTGAAACCTTGAAACTGCATACTTCGACTGGTCACATGTTTGACCCAAAATCTTGAATCTGGAATGGTGAAAATGCAGCTAGGTCAAAACTGAATACATTGACACCCATAATTTGATGTATTCGACATAGCAGGAAGTGACGTCTGTCACCTATGCTATGTGGCTTACCGTACCATGACATTCCACAGTCTGCAGTACATGTATTTACTATTTTGCAGGGGGGCAAGCCCCCTGCATCTCCCACACCCTCTTCAAATTATATATACCAACTCTGAGATCACACTACAGTGAGGAAATAGGTTAATTCCCTGTTCCTCACTGAAACGCAAACTATGTTTACATTGCCGAACTCACATAATTGAACTACAATACCCATTCTCTGTAGTGTAGTCGATGTTTTTTTGAGTCAGCATTCTGCACATTTGGAAACTGCCTTGTGACCACATGCCAGTCAACAGCAGTCACTTTGCAGATTCAATAGTAAACTATCTCCTACAGCTATTAAGGGGCGACCTGTGCCTGACCTACAAGGCACTCACAAGTCCAGCCCTGATGGAGCTGCTACACATCCACAAGTTAAACAACATGAGAGTCACACAATCTACAGATCTAAACTTAGTCAATGACTCAAACAAAGCATGCTGGAGAGACAGATATGTGTCTCAGAGATTGCCCCTTCTTTGGAACAGGCTTTCTATTCACATTAATCAGAGCCTGGCCCTGGCCCTGTTCAAACACAGTCTGGATCGATGGATGGGGAATCACAAATTCACACCTGGGATAGTGCTTATGACCCTTAAGGGACAGGGGCATTCTGTAACATAGGCAATGCACAGGCATAAATCCATGACATTTTCCTGCTGCTAGGGGCCATATATTGGGTAAAATTGTGTTATATTAGCTAGACTTATAAGGTCCGTTAAGCCATTAGCCTGGTAATTTTCTATGAACCTATGAGCATCAGAGTAAAGAGAGCCAATGAGTTTAACTTGTTTTTTAATAGGTTTGATAACATGCTCTGGACAAACTTGCAATGTGGCCCCCATTTGCAAAGGGAAGATGCCCTCCTGGATAGCAAAATGCACATCTTGTCTGCCTCTTCCTCCCACCAAGTTTCTACTGTTCAACACAGGTGAAGCAAGGTACACAGTCACATCTGGACCACATGGCTCAAACAAAAACCTCCCACACTCCCACCTCAGCTGGCAAAGCAGATGCTAGCAGTTCATCTATCCTCCTATCGGAGGACCGGGTGATCAGAGAACTAAGAGGAATTTACTCTACAAAAGTGGTGGAGCCTGATGACATTAGCCCACAGGTGCTGAAGACCTGCACCTTACAGCTTGGAGGAGTGCTACTCAGGATTATCAGCTTGAGCTTCAGTACCCTTAGGGTACCCGTGCTATGGAAAATATCCTGCCTGATTGTGGTACCAAAGAAGGCATGCCCAGGGGATACTTCAGATTATAGGCCTGTGGCACTCATGTAATGCTGCTTGAAATCCTTGATAGGCTGGTCCTGGAAGTACTTCACCCTACGGTCAAGTCAGAACTACACCCCATTCAGATTGCTTATGTTTTTCAAGCATGGTGATGAGGAGGAATACAGACGTTTGGTGGACAGCTTTGTGAGCTGGTGTGAGATTAATCAGTTGCAGCTGAACATCAGCAAAAATGAAGGAGCTGGTAATCGATCCAGGGAGATCACAATTTCATCCTCCAATGACCCATCTGTCAATTAGGGGGGTTGAATTGGAAATTGTTCAGGACTACAGGTATTTGAAGGTGCACCTGGACAGTAAGCTGGACTGGTCCAAAAACTTATAGATGGCATATAAAAAGGGTCAGGGCAGGCTGCTGTCACTTGCCAGGTCAGCAAAAAACAGGCGAGCATTTTGGATTCTTGTTCAAGCAGCTTTATTGTATGTAAACACATCATAAATGAGGTTAAGTAACTTTAACTTATAAACAGATTAGCTGTCATGCGCATGGATGTTAACATTCTGGCTGCACCTTCAAAATGGCACTGAAGCTAACACGTGATTGGTATTTATATGCACACACAGATCTTGGAAATTCTTCTTAAAGGTACAATGCACCTGTTATTCTACAGCTGTACTTATAACGAAGACTCAGATCCTCAGGAGTTAGCAACACTGTGCTGTGGCTGTTCTATGAGACTGTAGTGGCCAGTGCAATCTTCTTCATAGTGGCATGCTGAAGTAGTAGCATAAAGAAGGCTGAGGCTAACAGACTCAATAAATTGGTAAGGAAGGCTAGCTCAGTAGTTGGGAAAAGAACTGGACTCCCTCGAAACCGTGGCTGAGAGAAGAATGTCAGTGCAACTAAAGTCCATCATGGAAAATATTGACCACCCAACAGAGTGATGAATGGAGAGAGAAGTTCTTTTAGCAGGAGACTGATGAGCATAATGTGCACTACTGAACGCCACAGGAAATCCTTCCTGCCCACAGCCATCAGACTCTAAAATGCCTCCTACCATCTTAGCACCACCCCCACTACTCAATGAGACCACATAGCGCAATGTTAAACTCTTACTATGTTTTTCTTTTTGCCCCATCTTTTTTATCACTCTTTTTATCTGTTTTTTCAGTGCAGTATTAATAATCAATGCTATTATCCTTTGTGCGATATGCTATACCTTAGTTAAATTATTGTAATGTGCAATACCCCATGTCCTAGTGTGAATGGTAATTAAAATGAAAGGCTCCCTCCTTTCATGTCAATACTATATGTGATATCAAACTCCTCTAATACATTGGGTATGGACAACAGTGTACCTATGTTAGGTGTTGTTGTTATACATGTGGGGTAACATAAGTATAGTATCTCTCATATCAAATTATGTAACATTTGTGTTTGGTCTACGTTGTGTCTATGTTTATCTGTGCAGTTGTAACATAAGCAATTTCCTGGAACCTCAAGAAAGTATTTCTGATTCTGATTTCTGATTCTGATGAGCAAATAATTAATTAAAACATAGTTAGAGTGGCATTCATTATCCAGACCTGTGCAAAGGCATAGAATGCATCTGCATTCTACCTGGACTGCAACTGCTGATCTACCTGGATATGTAAATAAGGTCAGCGTAGTGTAGTGGCATTGAACAAGGAAACATGATGCAAATTCTGTAATCAAGCCCTTTTTTTTCTAAATGTGTGAACTGTGTAAAGGTCATCTTTACATACATACAAACTATTTCAGAATATCGTAAATTGTATGTGTCTTGACATACCACAGGCAAGCTTGGCTGAGCACAATCATGCTTAAAGCATTTTAGCAAAGCTGTGGGCTGCACTGCAGCTAAAACTGCTTATTTAAAAAAAAATTAAAGGGCTTAGCGCAGTTGAATATAGGGAATCCTTTTGTGAATACCCTGATCGTTTCATTAAAGAAAATAAAAGGGATGATCAGAAAGATTGAAAAATGGTAATCAAGCAAAGATGAGAACACACAAGGGAAACATCAAGAGAGTTTGACCTGGAAGAGGTAGGAGAGGATGGGCAATATGTTTCTGTCAGGAGAAAGAACGTCCTATTTTTTTAGAATTTTTTTTTTTTTTGTAAGAGGGTAGTGTGGATGGGAAATAGGGAAGACAGTAAGGGAGAAATGGTAAAGGAAGAATGGCTATGTAAGTCTCCGCTGTGTACCCAGTCCACAGAGCCTCAAACATGTCCTCTGCCAGACTGTGTTATAGTGGCGGTCCCCAATGTTGATGAGGTAGGGACCTGTGCTTGCATAGTGGTTGACACCAACTGGCTGATCATGTCTTCTGCATGCTGAAAAGAGGCTTCAGCTGGCATAATTCTCCTGTCAACTACCTCTTCCAGTAGTTCCTCAACCAAACTCTGACCATCCCATTCAATGAGAATTTCCAGGCTACCAAGTGCCACAGTGCTTGAAGTACCAACGTCTTCACTCCGACCCTGCAAGGATATTTCAAACAGGTATACAGTAAACTTTTCCTAGCCTGGAAGGTATGTGCCTGGACTGCTCCTGAGGAATTTGAACATATATAAAAGAAAAATGAAATGGAACATAAGCAAAACATCAAAGTAAAAGGAAACACATAAGCAAAATAATAAATAAAAGAAAAGAAAAAGAAGTGGGAGAGACAAAACAGAAGAACGCACAATAACTGCACATAATACTGTAGTAAGGCAAGGTTTCAAGCCAATAAACCATTTAGAAAAATATCTTTACTGAAGCTCAGTTGTGTACGGGAAGTGCTTATACTTACACCTAGGGGTAGTGATTGGGGAACTGCTTATGTAGATTGGGCAAATGTGTACGTGTAGCATTTATGCATACTTGTAATGAATTGAAATGGTTTTGTATTTTCAGTTCCATACATATCAAACACATTTTACAGTACACAGTCATCAGCCATGAAGGAAATCGCTAGGGTAGCTAGTAGCTGTAGCACAGTCTAAATACAGGCTTGCTGCTTCTGAAACTGTTTGTAGTGATTTGTTTGTTCAGAGCATATTTTACAGGCCATCTTGGACTGGAAGCATGGGCACCAGAACCATAGAGCACGGGGGAGGGAGCCCCCACTTTTGCAGATCATCCATAACTCTGCCCTGTCATTTTCCACACCTCCAACTGCCGCAATGACATCAGCACACATATTTCCAGTTGTTTTGCGAGCAAGAACATAGATGTATTCAAGCTGCTGCCTACAGAAATGTATTTTGTTTTGCGACCGGGAACAGATGTATTTCAAGCTGCTGCCTCAGAAGCCTGTAATGGAATGGGTTAGCATCTGGACTGACAGGATTTAATTTGCAGTGTGGAGCAGGAGCGGACAGACAGAAGCTGAATGCTACCTGAGGATAGAGTGAGTACACTGCATATTGTTGCAGAGAGGTGGGTGTGTGTAAATGCCCCCAGCAGGATACATCTGGTGGCTAGAGGTACTCAGGCTCAAACCCTGTACCTTGGGTACAGGTAAAAAGAGCCTAAAGTCCATAGCCGCCATAACTTCTGAATTTATGTCTCACATTGTTGCATTTTTGTTCTGCTCCTCTGGACTGGTAAAACAAAACCTTTTATTCTAGCAATTTGCTAAGGTTATAAAATCAGTATTTGAAAGGTCTCCCTAAACCTTTTATTCCAGCAATTTTCTAAGGTTATAAAATCAGTATTTGAAATGTGATCCTAAACCTTTTTTTCTAGCAATTTTCTAAGGTTATAAAATCAGTATTTGAAATTTGTCCCTATTTTGGGGCTGTATTCCCCCATTATTGGCTTTGTTCTGTATTTTTGTGCTAAGAGGTTGAGAGCTATGGTGAGAAGTGAGAAATAAATTCACTAAATGATATGATAGCCATTTACGTTTGTCTTCATGTTTTCCAAGAAACTGCTGGTTTAGCTTAGAGGTATGTTGCTCTGGCTGTAGTGCACAAGGTTCTGGGTTTAAGACTTAACAGTCAAATGCATGGTGGTAATAACATTTTTTGCAAGCAACTTTCAAATTTATACACGCAATGTTTAAAATGTGTCCCTGTTTTTTGGCCTTTTGCCACCCCCCCCCCCCCACTGTAAATAAGTTCAAGAAGATGTGCAACAAGCCTATGGCTTACACTCTACTGTGATTCTGTATTTATATATCGTGTGTAGATGTAGACTGTTATCATGGAAATGTTCTGAATAGGGTAGTTTTGTCATTACTGGTGCATGCATTTTGCTTCATTGCCTAATGGAAAAATGTTCAAACAATTAATTTTAAAATGCAGTTGTGTGTGGAGGTAGACTGTTATCATGGAATTGTTCTGAATAGGGCAGTTTTGTCATTATTGGTGCATGCATTTTGCTTCATTGCCTAATGGAAAAATGTTCAAACAATTAATTTTAAAATGCAGTTGTGTGTGGAGGTAGACTGTTATCATGGAATTGTTCTGAACAGGGCAGTTTTGTCATTATTGGTGCATGCATTTTGCTTCATTGTCTACTGGAAAAATGTTCAAACAATAAATGCAAAATGAAGTTGTGTGTGGAAGTAGACCTTTATGATGGAAATGTTCTGAATAGGGCAGTTTTGTCATTATTGGTTAATGCATTTTTGTTTCATTGCCTACTGGAAAAATGTTTAAACAATACATTTAAAATGCGCTCTAAATTAAGTCTAACAAGTGTGCTGTATTATACAAGGAATATAATATAATACAATCAGGAAGGTGAATCAAGGAATGCATACATGTATGCATGAACCCTAAAAATGTGTTTGAAAACAGCCCAGAGGAAAGTGTGAAATGTTCAAAATCATGGGCAAATTTTAAGCTTTACTCTTGTTACCAAAGCAATGAATGAAGGTAAAACAGTTCACACCACATTACCTTGACCTGGCCAAGCCTTTTGACACAATCCCCTACTTAGGTGTGGTACAAAAGATGAATAATTTAGGAGCAGACACTTACATCCCTAGCTGCATTGCCAACTTGGCTCACAGGATGCAGGAGATCAAAACAGGGGAAGAGACCAGTCACCAATGGAGTCCCCCAGGTTTCAGTGCTGCGACTTTTTCTGTTTGGCATACACATCTCAAAAGTAAAAAGAAATACCAAAGCACTTTGGCCAGCTAAGTTTGAGATGACTGCAAGCTAGGTGACGTTATTGAATCCCCAAATGACATAACCATCATGCAGGAAGGTTTGTCTCAAGTAATAACTAGTGTCAAAATCATGACAATGCCCTCTGAGAACTGATCCAATTGTTTAGCATTTGGGAATTTGTGTATACAGTGACATAACTTTTGCCCAACATGTGCCCAGAGTCATAAGAAAGCCTTTCTATATTGCACAGCTTATAAACAAATTGATTGTGACTAGATCTAGAGATGTTGTTGTCCTCCTTTACAAAGTTCTCATTATGTCAGTCATTTTGTATAATGCCCACTTTGGCATGTATCTGTCCAGCCCCATACAGCAATTGGAATACCTTCAGAGATACTTTACTAAAAGGATACAAGTCCTAAACAATAGGTCTTGCATGGATAACCTCAAAGATTTATTACTGCACTCAGTATCCTACAGAGTGCTTAGAGATGACATGTCTGGCATACAAAGCATCCTCTGACATAATACAGATGGACCTACTGAATATCAGCAAGTCAAATGGCATCAGAAATACTCAGTCCAGGTATCTAAACTGAATTTTGTGGAGTGATGGATATAGATCACAGAGGCTACCACTGTTCTGGAACAGACCATCCATAAAAATAAAGCAAAGCTCATCGATCCATATTCAAATGCAATTTGGATCTAAAGATGGATAATAGAAAATGTACTCCAGGATTTCCCCTCATGCCACTAATGGATAGAGGCAGTTCCTAAATGCTGCATCCATTACATGGCTCCCTCAAATTATCTATGGCATGATCACAGTTGTCCTCACTAGGGCTAATATACAATTATCAGTCATGGGGATAGTTAAGACCAATCAGAAAATGTTAATTCAAACACCAAAAGGGAATTGGCTAAGCTTAAAATGTCTTCCAAGTGAACCGATGTTGTGGTAGCAAATAGTTATAAAAAAATTTCCCTTTTTAGTTCACTAAGTGCCCCTGTCACCCTCCGCCCCCCAGGTCTTTAACAGCTTCCGGCGCCTATGACTGGAAGTGGCCTAACTGCACTTTTGTGAGAGAATTGTTCTGACTGGGACCTGTCTGGTAAAGGGAGGCCAGTCCAGGGCTTGGAATAAGCATCCTCATTTGTCCTTGTCAACCTTTTTAGATTTTTTTCAAGTGTTTAGCTTCTGGCATTTAGGCCCTGCATTTGAGCAAGTTTCTTCTTGTTTGTACAGAGCTGAACTGAGGTAAGCTACCAACCACAACTCTCAGCTGACATACCAGATGACTTCTGAGCTTATAAAAAAACATAAGTTGCTTTTTTTGCTTATTTATACTATTTACTGCCATGTTTTTTGCCTGACACCTATTTTTATACTGTATTTATTTACTGTGTACTAAACTACACTGTTGTACTGCCATTGTCTGCTTTAATGTGCCTGTAAAATTTAATTGTATTGCTATTTTTCACTGTTTACAAAGTTTTTTGTTGTTTCACTGCTTGTTAAGTATTTACTGGTACTTTTTCACTGTTTAAAGCTACCTGTTCTGCTTGATCTGGTTTTCCCACCAAGCAGTGTTTAAATAACCAATCTGATACTGTTTAAATCAGCCTCTTGGCTGATTTTCTGCTATTTTGAACATTTGTTTAGTGTCTCACTGATATTTTTCTTCTGTGTTAAACATTCTTTGGTGTTTCCCACTGAAACTAGGGTAGCAGGTAGCTATAGCATAGTCCAGATATAGATTTGCTGCTTCTGGAACTGTTTGTGGTGGTTTGTTTGTTCTGAGCATGTTTTCTAATCCATCTTGGATTGGAAGGGGTTATCTGCACTTTTGTGAAAGAATTAGGGTTGCCAGGTTTCTTTGCGGCTAAAACTGGACTAAGGTCACGCCCCTCGCATCACACATAACCCCACCCATTCCCACCCCCTCTCCCACCCATGCCCCACCCATTTTGTGACATCACCGTGACATCAGCTGATGGGACCACCCACTTTGATGACTTAAGCCATACTTAAAGGGGAGAAAAGAACACAGGCGGCGCTAATTGCACTGCTAGGCTGCTGCGGATGTAAGTACCAGTATTGATGAAAAGTGTCAATATGGTGCATTTTTCTCCAGTTATTTATTTTCTATGTTCCTAAACCTAATTATGGATGATCCATGGAGATGAAAGGTCAAGAGCTAGCAGCCTGTGCACATGGTGGTAAATCTGATTAAAAAAATCCCAAAAAAATGCAAGCAGTTATCTTTGCTATTAAAAAATTGTAAGTTTTGATTTACCCCATAAGACCGTTTAAGTCAATAACATCACTTTACTGCTCATTCAGAAATGATGATCTTAACATCCCCTTGCATTTTGAAAGTTCTGTCAAATACTGTCTGTACTGGGGCGTGGGACAGGTACTCAGTTGTTAAGATGTAACATTTTCCGTTTCGTACTTCGGATTAGGAAGTTTCAGTCCTTGGCTGCGCCTGTAGTGGGTGGGGTCAATTGAGCAAGAATACGTGTATTAAGTGTTACTGCCCCTAGTGTGATATTTCAGATGCTAGTACTTAAGATCTTGTACTGGGTCCGACTGACCTCCCACTCTTTTTCTTTACATGTCAAATATGCAAAAAATGGGATAAAGGGGTTGTGGATAAATGGATTTCTAACAGGTGACTTATGTTTTTTGTTATTTTCAAAGTATACGTCATAATCTCAGAAAAGCACACATACTTTAAAGAGTTTCATTAATGTTTTTCTATATCACGCCAAAGTTGAGGGTTAAAACAGGTAACTTCCTACAACAATGCGCTCTAATACAAGTTTACGAAGATGCAGACTAGACCGCCGCTATGCAGTTGTAAAATGGCAATAAGACTGAATGAAAGATGACTCAAGCCTCTAGATCTAAGAAAGATGCATGTAGGAAAAGAAATAACATGCAGCTAGCACACTTGCCATTTTCTGAACATGGCAAAGAGGTAGTTTTATTTTTCAATGTGGTCCCTTGCAATAGAATCAAGTAAAAGCAAAACAATGTTGGGTAACTGCAAGTGCCCAAAAAGCAAGATGCACAATTTGTTTCATGGAATATGGTTCAACATAGTAGATGAGGATAATACAATTCAGGGCGTGTTAAGTGCTAGCAGTATTACACTGCATGGTGAAGTTCTAAAATCGGTCTGAGTGTACTGCAATGCAACACTGGGCAATGTTGGCAGAGTGCTTAAGCATTTTAAATCTTGCTATAAGATTTCTTTTGTTACTGCTTGGTAGTTGGTAGAATAATGATAGCTAAAAAAAATACCGTTTTCCCACTGTGGAGTACTGCCTTCCAGTGATATCTCTACAATCCGTATAGCAGAAAATAAAATTTGTCCATTTGTATTACATCACTGCCACTTAAGTTAATGTATGTACTGTCTAAACTACGTAGCTACCAGGAATACTGAAGTTAAAAGCATTTCATTGTTGTGTAGTAGCTAGTAGTGTATCGTACCGCTCCCGTTCGAGCTGGATACATTTACTTTCGCTTCTCCTCTGGCGGCACAAAAAAAAAAACGGACTTCACAAGTTTGGTTTTGATGAAATTTTTTAACTGGACAATTTGTCTGAAAACCGGACAGTCCGGTCAAAAAACGGACAGCTGGCAACGCTAGAGAGAATTGTGCTGATTGGGACCTGTCTGGTAAAGAGAGGCCAGTCTAGGGCTTGTAATAAGCCTCATCATTGGTCCTTTTCAATCTTTTAAGAGTTTTTTTTCAAGTTTTTAACTTCTGGTATTTAGGCTCTGCATTTGTGCAGATTGCTGCTTCTTTGTACCAAACTGAGCTGAGGTGGGCTACGAACCACAACTCTGAGCTGAGATACCTGATGGCTAGAGGCTTCTGAGCTTCCAAAAAACATAAGTTGCCTGCATTTTTATACTATTTATTGCACTATTTTATTGTTTGCTGCCTACTTTTATATTGCATTTACTGTGTACTAAACTACACTGTTGTACTGCTATTGGCTGCTTTCCTGTGCCTGTAAAATCAATTTTTTTTGTTATTTTCACTGTTTATTAAGCTTTTCTGTGGTTTTCACTGTTTGTTAAGTATTTACTGGTATGTTTAACTGTTTTATAGCTTTCTGTTCTGTTTGTTCTGGTTTTCCCACCAAGCAGTATTTAAATAACTGATCTGTTACTGCTTAAACATTCTTTAGAGCATCCTGGGTTATTTTCTGCTGTTTTAAACTTTTTTAGCATCTTACTGCTATTTTTCTGCTGTGTTAAACATTCTCTAGTGTTTCCCATTGAAACTAGGGTAGCTAGTAGTTGTAACATAGTCTAGATATGGGTTTGCTGCTTCTGGAACTGTTTGCAGTGGTTTGTTCTGAGCATGTTTTCCAATCCATCTTGGATTGGAAGGGGCTATCTGCACTTTTTGTGAGAGAATTGTGCAGATTTCTACTTGTTAGTACTACGTTAAACTGAGATGGGCTACCAGCCACAACTCTGAGCTGAGATGCCAGATGACTAGAGCCTTCTGAGCTTCCCAAAAAAAAATGTTGTACTGCTATTGTCTGCTTTCCTGTGCATATAAAATAAAATTGCTTGGCTATTTTCACTGCTTAGGAAGCTTTCCTGTTGTTTTCACTGTTTAAGTATTTAGTAGTATTTTTTCACTGTTTTAAAGCTGCATGTTCTGCATATTCTGGATTTACACCAAGTAATGTTCAAATAACTGATCTGTTACTGTTTAAATCATTCTATAGATCCTCCTGGCTGATTTTCTGATGTTTAAATGATTTCTAGTGTCTCACTGCCATTTTTCTGTTGTTTTAAACATTCTCTAGTGTTTGCCCCTGAAACGATGGTAGCTAGTAGCTGTAGCCTAGTCCAGATACAGGTTTGCTGCTTCTGGAACTATTTGTAGTGGTTTGTTTGTTCTGAGCATGTTTTCCAGGCCATCCTGGATTAGAAGGGGCCTATCTACACTTTTGTGAGAGAATTGTGCTGATTGGAACCTGTCTGGTAAAGGGAGGCCAGTCTGCAACTCGGAACTAACATTCTCATTATTCCTTTTCAATCTTTTTAGAGTTTTATTTTTCCAAGTTGTTGGATTCTGGTAGTTAGTTGCTGCTTTTGAGCAGGTTTCTGCTTGTTTGCATTTTGCACAACACTGCACAGAGCCTTGCAGTTTTGCACCAAAGCTGGTCAGTTAAATTCAATAAATTTCCCTAAACTCCAAACAGAAACATCCATTTACTGAGCTCCTCCATGATCAAATTTGAAAAGCCACCCCTAGTAACAACAGTCTTCAATCTAGTATTATGGACAACTGGATTACCCATGATTCTCCTGCCAACCTTGTTGACTTAGGTCTCTTTAGCCAGTGTAGCAATTGCCGCATGTACATAGACAACCCTCTTTTAATAACACACTTTAGTACAGAGTGCAAGAAATTTATTTATACCAAGAATCTAGAATCCATGCTCTCTCTCACACAAAACAGTAACATGGAGAATATTGTCAACTCACCCATCACTACATATGCACATACTACCACTACTCATACACATAATAATCATCAGACATGTAATTCCGCATATGCAGAGTTCTCTCAAAAAACTTAAGGAAACACCAGAGACCTCCAAAACACAAAAGTGCTACAGCTAACACAGTCTGCACAGCACCCATGACACATAGCAACACCAGTGTCTCACCCACCAAGCTAGTAAGGTGTAACACTCAAAAAAACAAGTTTTCTTCTCATGGGAGACTCAGTAGTGAGACACATGGATGTCCCAGTAAACAGTTTGAGCAAAGAAAAAGTCACGGTCAGCTGCCTGTCCAGTGCCAGGATTTGTCAAATCACCCATGCAGTCAGGACTCTCAGCAACAAGGACCGTTATGACTCTGTCATAGTTCATGTTGGTGTGAATCACTTGAGACATACCTCACTGGAGTATATGAAGAGAGACATGATTGAGCTCTCTGAGTTTGTGCCCCAGGTGGGTATATAGCCTTGAGCAACATACTACCCTCACCTAGAATGATACCACAATATAAACAAAAAAATATTGATTTCAATAATTGGCTCAGTTTTTGGTGTCATTCAAAGGGGATCCAGTTCCTGTTAGCCTTGGAATCCATGGTCGAAAAACCTCACTGTTTTGCCAGAAATAGTTTGCACCTGGCAGCTCTAGGAAGGCTCCCTCAGAGTGATTTTTTAGGCAAGGTCTTAAAAACATTACCAACATGAAATTAACCAATCTGAATAAAATAGGGGTCATGCTGCTAAATACTAGGAACATAAACCAAAAACTGCACTCCCTGGAAGCACTTCTATCACTAGAAGATGTTGATGTCTGTGCAGTCACAGAAACCTGGTTCAAAACCTCCGAGATTACCCCAACCTTGCAAGGCTACAATGCTTTCCACACCTTTAGAATGCAAAATGAATGTGTGAAAACCAAAGGAGGTGATGTTTCAATCTATATTAGAGATAAATTAACCTCCCATCTAGTTAGACCGGACAACTCCATGGAGTTACTCCAGGTACAGGTTATGGTGGGTAAGACCACCATTCAAGTCATAATCAGTTATAGATCCACCTCCATGGGTCACGACGCCCATGAATCCTACTTGTCCAAACTGGAGGCAATACAAATTTTACCAAACACACTGGTTATGAGGGATTTCAATTACCCCTCCATCAACTGGGAAACCTAAGCTAGTCCTAACTTGCTGGTACAAATGTTCCTTGATGTTGTTAATTCAAATGCCCTGGAACAAAGTGTCCATACCCCAACACACGGAACATACATTCTAGATCTGGTCCTCACCAACATGTCAAACAGGTGTACTGCTGCAACTGTTAGATCCTTGTTAGTTAAAACTGACCACAAATCAGTCACTTTTGAGCTGGCACTAACACCAGAACTTACAAAGGGTGAAATCAGTATAAAAAAACTTCACCAAGGCCAACTATACCCTCCTAGGTGAAGGTATAAATGCATTCAAGCTCCACCCCAAGCTGAAAGTGGTAACTATGCTGAAGCTTACTGTACAATCACTTGCATAAATGTATAAACTCGGATGTACCAGAAAGAATCAAAGCCAGAGACACAAGAAAAACCAAGCTGCCATGGTGGACATCCAGCATCAACAAACCTTACAATAAATGTAAAACGTTGCTGTCCAAGAAAACAAAGACGAGGCCCCAACAATGAAAATGTGCCCTCCTCAGCCTCAACAGGCAAATAAGACAACTTGTCAAATCCTACAAGGGCTCCTTTGTGAAAAACTTAGCAAGTACAGCCAATGGTAACCATAAGGGTTTTTACAGCTATGTAAATAACCTAAAGGGTAGGACACAAGCATGTGCAGAACTAGTAGCCAATGCTATCACACACACACTGACTCCACAGAGGTAGCAAACCTGCTAGTGGATAGGTTTGGTGAAAAATTCACTCCCTTATCCCTTCCTAATTTACAACAAACCTTCCATCAAACTCCCCCTCACCCTACATATCTGAAGAGCAGGTCATTGAAGCCCTTTTGAAGGCAAAAACACAGCCTCTCTGGAACCAGATGGCATCACAGGCTGTCTTCTAAACAAGCTAAAACATGAACTAATATCACCACTAAGTACACTTTTTAGTCAAAGCCTAACCACAGGCTTCATTCCTGCAAAACGGAGGACAGCTACAGTTATTACCCTCCACAAAGGTGGCCTAGCAACATTACCGGGGAATTACAGACCCATAAGCCTGACCAGCCTCATTTATAAGGCCATGAAATGTATCATTATGGACCTCATGAATAAAGACATAGATGACCTCCAAACCCTGGACCCTGCCCAATTCAGCTTTGTGAAGGGCAGATCCTGCCTACTAAATCTAGTGGATTTCTTTGAAAGTGTGACCAAGGCCATTGATCAGGGCAAATCTGTACACACAGCATACCTTGATTTGGCAAAGGCTTTTAACACACTCCCACATTCAGGCATTACTAATAAACTTAGCAAACTGAATGTAAACTCCTTCATTGTAAGATGGGTTACCAACTGGCTCACAAAGCAGACACACACTATCAAAGTGGGTGACTCCACATCAACCAGCAGACCTGTTATTAGGTGCCAAAGGAGTCCATGCTGGGCCCCCTACTGTTCGGTATATACTTCTCAGAAGTTCAGGTCA
>NC_056739.1:1882555632-1882685632 GCF_019279795.1 Protopterus annectens
TATGTCATAGCATATCATATAGGTTCCTAGGAGGTGATGTAGAGCTTCTGAGGGTGTCTTTATTAATGGCCTCATATAAAAAAGCCTTGCAAAAAATGTGCTGCAGTGTTAGTTTTGACTAGGCGTTTGTGTGTACAGTTAGGGGGAGCTTATTATCGTGAAAAGAAAATGGAACTAACCTGCAAGTAATGGTTTTAACAATGTATCAGCAACATTAATGAAAACCATTCTTGCAAACAAGGATAAATCATTAACTTTATCCTGAACATGAAGGAGTCTTGAAAATTCTTCTGTACTTTCTGATCCTTAAATTACACCCAACCCACAAAACATCCTGTCATTCCCGATTATGACACCTTAATATACTCCTTCTTAGGTTATTCTTTTTTATATACAGATCTTCTTTGGTACATTTTCCTATCTTGTTACAGAGTCTCATAGTAAGGGTCTTACTCTTATTTTGAATACCTGCTGCAAAGTGAATTAGTTGTACCTACACATCCATCTATACAGGTATGCCTCAGATATTGCTGATAATAAACTCTAAACAACAGACTGATAATTATTAGCTTTCTTGTAATGGACAACATATGTGCAGGGCAAATGCCATCCACAGTGGCTATCTCATGAGCTGTCATTAATATGTGGAGTAAGTGTTACATGACTGACATATCCTTTACCCAAACAGCTGTACTATGCAAATGCATCAGAGAGGAAGACTAGCCAGGACCATATCTATTTTACCTAAATTAAAAATAGTGGACAATGTACAAGGGTTTTACGTCACCATAGGCGGTGCCTTTATCTCGAGCAAGAAGAAAACAAAGCTATTTATAGAACACACCATGGAGCAGTATATCAATTCTTTCTCCATAATCTACAGGAGGCTGGAAAAACTAGATCTGACAGTTAAGCAAGGACAGTTTAATATCTACTGGCCAGCACTAGTATACTGTATCCATAAATTGAATTAATGTCTGCAAAAATGGACCGGCATAACCTAGCAGCAACTTGAATGGATATAGTCAACAGGTACCATATAGTGATCCCATTACTTAAGTATTCAACTTGCTGCAATACATACATACATTGCAGTATAGTAGCAACATTATGCTGACAGAATTTCTTATTTCTAAAAATAGGTGACACTGCCAGCAATATATGAGCTTTGTTAGCATGTAAGGAATGGTTTTGCTGGCTCCAGAGAGGATAAATATGAGTCAGAATATACTTGGATTGCTACAAAAATATACTGAGAAGTTGTGTTTCCCAGCTTCATTTTGGCTCCTTTGTTTCCAGACATGCTCACTTGCTAAATGCAAATATTGTGAGAAGCATCTTTCTAAAGCATTTCTATAGCCATTTATGGAAGCACTGCATCCCATCTCCATGTACAAAAAGTATGTATCATGTACTATTGTATTGTGTTGTACTTACTAAGCATAACTGGTAGAAGACTCATTTCCAATCCCCTGATAAAGATGATATGTAAAGTGAGACATGGCATCCCCTTTGGTTTTTGTGCAACACATTGATACACACATTCAATGTCCTGGTAACAAAGAATTAAGTATAACATGGAACTATCTGTGCAGTTCATGTCCTTGCGCCAGTATCACATTACACAATATATCATCCTGTAATGCTGCTCAAGACTGATATGGTGCCATGCATCGATGCCTTGCTGGTAGAGGTGGAATTATGCACACTAGAATACAGTCATGGCTTCTGTGGCAGAGATCTTGTCATGGAAGAGCCCATATATCTATCCATGTCTAAAGTGTTAAAGTGTTTTTGGTATGAGTTTCCAAGGACTACATATACAAATATATATATATATATATATATATATATATATATATATATATATATATGTATATGCAAAAGATGCACAAAAAATATCAGAGACATTAATTAGATACCAGGTACAATCAATCAGACATTATTTTGCCATAATACTTTCTCCTAAAAATTCAGATGTGCCCTTTGCTAAGCTATTATTCTCTTGTTTTACAGAGTAGGTAAATGCTTCTTGCACCACCCTTGATAGATATTTTATACCTGTTATAATGAAACACGTAGATATATGTCCCTCTTTAAGAAGCAAGACGTTTAGTACTGAATCACTAGGATGCTGCTATGCCATGAGGTATGTAAGTCAACATGGAAGCTGTAACTGCACTAGAGAAAAAAGTGAAGCATCACAAGAATTTCATATTTAAGACTTCATTTTCCTGTGTAGTAGTTTTGTTTCTATCAGCTATTTAATATTTTCGAGTGTGTGTGTGTGTGTGTGTGTGTGTGTGTGTGTGTGTGTGTGTGTGTGTGTGTGTGTCTGCCAGCTATAACTCCCATGGCTCTGCATTCAGTGGCATACATTGCCTCTAACAACAAACACTTGAATTGCACATCTACTGTAAAGATGACAATATGCAGCCATAAGCAAATGCTTACACTGTATGACAGTAAATATGTACAACTGCGGAATAAACTTTAGGGTGTTGAAGTTATTTCATGCACTTTCATTTTTCACTTTAATAAGAACTATATCTGCTGAATTAATGCAGTCATGTGTAGTAAATATTATTCATGGCAACTTTGTTGTTTGGAAGAATAAAGAAACCATAATGGCAGACACATTTATTGTTTCACTACACAATGGTAGATTTTTCATAAAAGTCATGTTCAAATATTTCTTTTTTAAAGCTTATTTTAAAGATAAAAACACTATACCCAGCCCTGTGACAGACTTATGCAGACTTAACCAAGAGACAGAGAACATAAATTTGATCAGTGGCATAGGACTGGGAAAGTGAGCTAAAGGCTGATGCCTGCTTGCCCTGCCTGGGATGACGGAGGTAATATAACACACTGCACTGTTGACCTCAACAGGAGAGTTGACAAATTTCAGGAAACTGGGAAACATCTACTCATTCTGTGCGGTTATTTGCTGTATGTAGGCCAGGACAACACATGGGACCTCCTACTGCAGCACTATCAGCCACCATGGGAAGTGTTTATATGTGCAGGAGAAAAGGCCAGCATGAACAAAGGATGATCTGCTCCTTAACTCATGAGTTTCCCCTTAGAGGAAGAAAAATTGGCTCATTGGTTTTTCATGCTGATCACCCTGCTTAGGGAATGACTGTGTATAGCTTTTGCGAAACAGAACAGAAAAAAAAAATAAATGAGTTGACAGGATGCAGGGAGAGGAACTTGATGAGGGTTCGTAGGTTCATAGGTTGGTACTAGGCTATCGGCCCTAGGGCCTATACAAGCCTAGCCATAACAATTCCCTGGCTATTTCTTCCCACAGTATTTACTTACCTAGACCCCTGGCTAGAAGGGTGACTGATGTGATCCCCAGAGTGAATTTCCTATCTCCCATCCAATTATCAAGGTTCCTTTTGAAGAGCCCCAAAGAGGTGCTCTGCTTGACGTGTATGGGCAGTCTATTCCAGAGTCTGGGGAGTCTCTGGGTCAGGAACGTATCCCTCCAGCATGTGTTGTTCATTGTGATGACAAGGTTTAGATCCCTGGAGCATGTGTCTCTGAGCGACTGGGATTTCTCTAAGTGTAGCATGTCCAACAGCTCTGGGTTGGACATGGCCTTGTATGTTAAGCAGAGATCACCTCTGAGTAGACGATATGCGACAGAGTATAGGTGGAGTTTTTTTAGACTGTCAGCATAGGGAATCTGCTTTAGGCCTGTGATTCATTTAGTGAGGTATTTCTGCAGCCTTTCCAGTTGTTGCAGATGTTTTGAGAGGTACATACCAAATGGGGAGTTGTATTCTATAATGGGTTTAATGAGGGATGAGTACAGTGGGACAATGAACTCCTTTTTTCTGGATGAAAAGCCCTTAGTGATGAGGTGTGCCACATAGAAGGATTTCCTGACTGTTGTGGTAATGTGGTTATCGAAGGTGAGACCACTGTCCACCTGTGTCCCTAAGTCTCTTATCACACTTTTGGTGTTTAGTGTACTACCACTTATGTGGTAATTCATGGGTACATGTTTTTTTCCCAAAGGGGATAGCTATACATTTCTTGGCACTGAGCTTGAGCCCATGGCTGTGGCACCAAGCATCTGTTTCTGTAAGGCCCTTTTGTAGAATATCCACATCATTTGGGGATTCAATAATGGCTCCCAATTTACAGTCATCTGCAAATTTGTTAGCCAGAGTCCCTTAGTGTTGGCCTGTACTTCAGAAAAGCAGATGCCAAACAAGAGCGGTCCCAGGACTGAACCCTGAGGTACTCCACTTGTCACTTGTCTGGAGCTGGATTAGGAGTCAGCTGCTTTTACAGTGTGGGTTCTGTCAGTAAGCCAGTTGGCAACCCAGTGATCGCCATAGGGATTCATGCCCAGCTTAGTAAGTTTATCTATGATTCCAGAGTGGGTGATGGTGTCGAAGGCCTTGGCGAGGTCCAGATAGGTTGTGAGGACCACCTTACCCTTGTAATTTGGAATGGAAAAAACATCACAGCCCACTTTTATTCTATTGTAAACTTATACAGGCATTCAAATCACCCTATTTAATAATTTCCTTATTTCAGGCCTCTGTGCACTTATACCGCTTTCAGCTGGTTGCTGAAAAAATATTTCTGCATTCTCTAACACATTTCAAACCCAAAGAAATGTCTACACCTTGTTCAGTTATCAAAAGTAACCTGTCAAAAAGTAAGCAAATGGCCACTAAAACTTAATTAAGATGCAAAATATGAATAAACTGCAATGAGATAAACACCTATGTTTTCTTAAATGATTGCTGCATTAGTCATAATATTCTCTTTTTCGGTTTTCATACAGTTTTTTTTTTCTTTACCAAAATCTTACAACTTAATTTGTCCATTCTTTATATGTGTGTTCATATCAACTTGAATTGCTTTTCACTTTTGCCATTACCAGCAAAGTTTATTTTGCATGTTCCGTATGTCTATTTAAATGTGTGACTCTGGTACTATCCATTCATTGTCTCTTTATGTATCCAATCTAGTCTTTGCCTCATACCCACCCATTTGCAGCCCACTTATTCAAAAAGAAAACATGTGCCATATCTCATTACAAAAGGATGACCAAATCACTATCCCTCATATCTATAACCTTGCCTAACTCTTGATCATACTGTGTGTGTCCTTGTTTTTTACAGATACAAATCCTTTCTCACTTCTTACTCTCATAATGCTGTTACTTCTAGTGTTAATGCACTGTGAAACTGATACCATAAACAATGAAAGGTCCCCAGCACCATTACTTATTTTTTGTATTTGCTATTTTATGATATACATCTGATGATGATGCTGTCTTCTTGGTTGCTTTACAATTTTTTAATATCTTAGAGTAGACATCTCTGCTGCAAACCTCGCTGCACTTCATTGGTATATCAGTATCCTTCTCTGCTGCTTGCAGATATGTTTCCTGTGGAAATCCTAAAGTCTTGAAAAATTTTCTTTTCATATAAATTGCAGAGTTTTGACATTCTAAGCTTTCTAGCATGCTATGTTTTCTACAGCATCATATCCTTTATTTATGAGGATCAATTCTGTGACTGTAAGAGATATTATAATGATTATGGCTCTGAGTTCATATTCGGTACAAACTGTTCATTCTCAATGGAGGCCACCTGCACCTTGACTAAGCGTTATAGAACCTGTCTATGACCAAGACATATCTTTATTTGAATAGAAAGCAAATACTGAGACCATAGAATGTATGCAGGATTTTGAGGAAATATTTAAAAGAAACCTGTTTGATGGAGATGAGTCAGCAAATGATGGCTGTATAATTACAACATCCAGTCGTTGTGGAATGCTTTACTTAAAGAAAAGGTGGTTCAGAGTGAGCCAGAAAATGAGCAGAACCTGGTGGGACATTATAGAGAAAATACAAAAGGAGGATGCAGAGACAATCTTGAAGGATAGAGGTGAAATGGAAAAGAAAACATATGCAGAGAAAGTAAAAAGAAGGCAAAGACAGACAAAAATGAAAAAAAAATGTGGTACAGATTCAAAGTAAAGAAGACAAAGAAATGGACAGGTATGAAGTTTGAGACAATTTAATAGTTCCTTTGGGTGTGAAAGCACATGAGGTAGGAACATTTATTCTTATTAACAAAGAAGCATTGTGTGACATTATATTTCAGACAGTTTTTTTTCAATGGAAATTTTTCTTGGAGAATACGAAAAAAAGACTGTAACCCATGGAATCTTTAGGATGTATTCAGTAAAGCCTACACATTTTTTCCCATATATGCATTGCTGCACGATGTGTACATGAGCGCGAACATTTTTAGATTCAGAAAGCATCGCTTAGAGGCACACAAGCATATGCAAACAGGGAACCTTCTGTGCAATGCAAATTTCTGCTTAAGCAGTTGAATCTTATGCAAATGAGGCAGGTGGTCTGATCCAAGAAGGCAAAAGACATCGGTGTAGATTCCGTGTCTGTCTTCTTAGTGTAGTTGGAAATTTTCCATGTACAGGAGTCTACATGGAAAGAAGGGGATGCAAAAGTCCACAAATATGGACATAACTCCCTTGAAAATAGTAAATCAAATTCATACATGTGCAAAGCATACATTGTGGATGTTTGCAAAAGGAAAAGGATATGTAAAATTAATAATAATTTATTTATTTATTTATTTTGCATTTGTTAACTGGGTTAGTCTGACTGAACTTTTGGCTCATTTTCAGCAGAGACCCGGGGAGAAAAGCTCCTCAGAGAAAAGAATTTTACAAGAATAATTTACAGTCAGCAAAAGATTATGAAACTTGTTACGATATAATTTTAAATGAATAGTTCAAAATACTTTACAGTCAGCAAAAGATTATGAAACCTGTTACAATATCATTTCAAATGAATAGTACCTAGTTGTTTTAGGGTTTAGAAGGCATATATACAAACGTTAGATGAAGATATAAATTAAATAAAGTAGTAGTGACCTATTAGACAGACTTGTTAAAGTTAGTTATTTAGGAGCAGTCAGATTGAGTACAGATAGGATAGACAGAGAGGAAAGGTAGTAGTGGGAGGGTATTATGAGCGAATGCAACGAAGGAAGGAAGAGGTAGGAGTACAAGGTTAGAGGTACATTTGGAGTGAGGTGGAGTATTTGGTGGAAGGATAGTAATTTCAGGGTGGTTGACTACAGTGGCAAGACCATTTTTTTATTAGGTATTTTCTTGTGGCTAATTTGAAACTCTTGCTATGGTCAAAGGACTTTATTTCTAAAAGAAATTAGTTCCAGTATGTTGTTGGGTTATAGTTATAGAGAAGACATCTGATTTTGGTTTTGGGTTTATAGATTTGTAACAATTCTTTGTCTGAGCTGTGTATGGTCCTAGCAGGGGAATATTTAGATATGATAGAAGAGAGGCTGGGGCAGAAAGAGGGTAAATAGAGGATGAAGTGGATGATTTGTAGTTAATATAGTTGGAGCAGGTGAGGGAATTCAAGCCAGTCTAGTTGCTTAAGTGATATGCAGTGGTGAGACTTGTAGGTTTGGTTTGCTGCAAATCTGGCCACCTTATTGTAGGTAGTTTCAAGTTTAGAACGAGTGTGGTGTTAAGGATTGTGAATATGTAACAGCTGTATAGGAGTGCTGGAAGTAGTAAAGCATGAGGGAGAGTTTTTTCGGCTGTGTTGGTTAAATATTTCTTGTTGCAAAAGAGGTGTCCAAGTTTCTGGTGAAAGTTTTGATGCAGTTTGTAGTATGTAGATCAAACTTAAGCTGATCATCTATTGTGACACCTATCAGTTTAGTACTAGGTTCAACTGTGATGATGTTGTTGCTTGATAAAATGGTAAATGTACTTTTGAGACTGGTGAGGTTTTTGGGGAGGAAAAGTAGCAGTTTAGTTTTCTTAAGATTAAGAATTAGTTTGTTATCACTAAGCCATGTCTCAATGGTGTTGAATGATGCCTGGGTAGTAGAGTGGAGGTCTGATGGGTTGTCAGCAATGGTGAGAACAGTAAAGTCATCTGCATATTGCATAAGTGATGACTGGGGACAAGAGGTATAGAGTAAGTTAGTGAAAATATTAAAGAGCAGTGGTCCAAGGATGGATCCCCAGGGGACACCCATTTGCACAGTGAGGGGGGGGATAGTGCAGAGAGCCATTTGACTGATTGCTGGTGGTTGGAGAGATAGCTGGAGAACCAGGAGATAGTAGGGGGAGAGAATTTTAAGTTAGTGAGTTTGTCCAAGAGGAAAGGGTGGGAGACAGTGTCAAAGGCTTTAGAGAGGTCAAAGAATAGGCATGAGACAAGTTTATTGTTACCACGAGCATGATAAACTGTGATGATGAAGGATATTAGTGCAGTTGTTGTACTATGATTGGGACGGAATCCATGATGAGTGGGTATGAGAAGGTTTTCCTGGTGAAGGTAATGCATTATCTGCTTGTGAATACATTTCTCTAGGATTTTGGAGAGAGGAGAAAGTATGGCAAATGGTCTGAAGTTTGATATATCTGAGAAATTGCCACCTTTGTGAATGGGTAATGAAAAGAAATCTTTCCATATAGTGGGGACATAGGATTCAGAAATAGAGCAGTTGATCAAGATTGAAACAGGATTGGCCAAAGATTCAGAGGCAATCTGTAGGAAATAGGAGGGTAGGTTGGCAACTGAGGGGAGCAGGGTTTGAGTTTAGAGAGTAGAGATTTTATATAGTTAATTGGTACTGCTTTAAGAGAGAAAGAGTTAGAAGAGTTGGGAAGAGGTAGTGAGTTTTTAAGGTTCTTGGCATTGTTACTGGGGGGAAGAGAATTGATTAAGGTAGTTATCGAGTTTATAAAATGATTGTTAAGTTTAATGGCTGTGTCTTCAGGAGTTATATTAGGACATGGGTTTGTAGGGGAAGGGTTTCCAGGATGTAGAATATGATTGACAGAGTTCAAAAATTTTTATGGTATGATTTTAGAGTAGTGGGGGATTAGCACAGAAGTTCATTTTGTCTTTGTGGATGATTTTTTTCAATTTTATTTCTAAGTTCTTTATATTTCTGAAGGAGAGAAAGGGTCCTAGTTTTAGTCCACATTTTCCATATCCTGTCCCAGTTTTTCATGAGAGTTTGGGTGGATTTAGTAAGCCAAGGAGCAGTGTTGGATTTGATTCTAATTGTGCGAAGACGGGCCAGGGAGTACAGAATGTTAAGCAAGGTAGTATTGAAGGAATGGACAGCTTCATCTAAGGGGAGAGGGGTGAAATGAGACCAATTAATTATACAGAGTTGGTCAATGAAGGAGTCAGGACAGAACTGTGAAAGTTTGCGGGTGGTAATAAACTTGTAGGGTTTGGTATAGTGGGGAGTATGTCTGGTGACTGCTATAGGGCAGTGGTCACTAAGGGCATTTTGCAGGATTTGGGGGTTATGATAGTTTCGGGGGAGATAGACCAAAATCCAGTCTAGAAGAGAGCTAGGAAGGTGAGATTTATTAATATAAGTAGTTGTTGTGATTAGCTGCTCAAACCCATGCAGGTTAATACAAGAGGTAGTGTTGGGAGGTTGTAATGAAAGCCAATCTATATTTACATCTCCCAGTATGACGGTTTTATTGTGGATGGTCTGAGAGAGGTGGGATAAGATGTTTTCAAGTATGTTAATATTATCACCAGGGGGAATATAGATTGCTATAACAGTTATGGTGTTAAAGTTGTTAAGTTTAAAGTTGGTCAGTAGAAGTTCAGTTGTAGAAAAGGAGGGTAAAGTAGATTTGGGACTAATTAGGGAGGGATGATCAGAGTAGAGTATGGAGACTCCTCCTCCTTTTTTATTTTGTCGATCAGGTCTGAAGATATTATAACCATGAGGGATAATTTCACTATATAGGTGGTGTGGTTTTAACCATGTTTCCATTAGGGTAACTATGTCAGGAGTATAGTTAGCTGACCATGCATGTAATTCATGGAATGACTTTTTTTAATTAATTTTTTATATATTTGTGCTATGTGCCACATTGTGCAGACATGTTTAAATAAAAACATTTAAAATAACATCTATAATGTAGTTTTCACAAACATACTGAAGGACCCTATATCTGGTCCATACAATAGTGCATATATGCTGTTACCCAGTTTACATGGCTAAGAACCATGTAGTTTCCAGGCTGTCAGCAGAAATATATATATATATATATATATATATATATATATATATAGATATATATATATATATATATATATATATATATATATATATATATATATATATATATATATATATATATATATATATATATATATATATATATATATGTGTGCAAATGAGGTTCCTTTGTTGAATCACTGAAAGGAGCAACCATGTTCCCATATCTCATTTGTGTAGGCTCCCACATGGTTTTGATTTTCCCACTATGTTACTTTTAGGATTTTTAGTGCTCAGCATCCATGTTTGAGTGGCACACTTCATAGCTTAGCATGTTTGCGTGAGCAAACTACCCACATGACAGTGGTGCAGGCATCTGTCAAGGAAAACTAGATTGTGCAATAAAGTTGGCCCTTTAAATCATGTCATTTAAATCCTAGGCAGGTGAACTGCATCTTAATAAGTCAATCCCACACAGCTGACCAACAGCAGAACTGTATGAAGTATGCATACACCCTACATTCTGTTTTTCTATCAATACTCTGAACCATTGGAGTACAGACTTGGAATTTTAACTGATATAATGCTAGGGGCTGCTGCAGCTATTCTACATCTGTATGTGCTAGATGCTGAAGTCAGTACTGCTGGTACTGCTGACAATAGGCCTAGGCCGAGAAGGAGAAGAGTGCTCAGGCACATGGTAACCTCACAAGTGCTACATGAGCTGGAGATTGTAGATTGCTACAGGGTAGACAAGGACATATTACAAGATCTCATTGAGCTCCGCCACCCTCAACTCAGAGCCAAAGCTAAAAGAGGGGAACCCATCCAAGTGGAAACTAATGTATGTGTAGCCCTTAGGATACTAGGTGCAGGCACCTTTCAAAGACGAACTGGGAATGTGATAGGGGTGTCACAGACATCTGCATCCAGGATACTCCACCAGTTTCTGTATACTATGGTCCCACATGCCAGTGAGCACATATCTTTTTCCTTTGACCCTGAGGTGAGGGCCAGACATATGCAACACTTTTACCATGTAGCATACTACCCTGAAGTACTAAGTGCTACAGCTTGCACTCATATACACATCAAGGCACCACCTGGTGAGAAGGGTAGAATCTACATTAACCACAAGGGATACCACTCACTCACAAGGGATACCACTCCATCAGCTGCCAAGTCATGTGCAATGCCCAGAGGATTACCATGAATGTGCTTTCTGGCAACCGTGGCAGTTACCACAACTCCCATATCTGGCACACATCACAGCTGCTCCGGATGTTTGCTATGGGGGGCATCCCACAGGGCCATTTACTGGGGAAATGCTGGCTATACCCTGGAACAGTGGATAATGACACCCATCAGAAATGCACACACACCCATGGAAGAATGCTATATTGAGGCATGCGCACAAACTAGGAACATCATGGAGTGTGTGCTTGGGCTTCTGAAGTCATGATTACAGTACCTCAATATATCTGGTGGATACCTGTAGTATGCTCCAGCCACATGTGCATAGATATACACAGTATGTCATATGCTACATAATCTGATCCTGTGGAAACAGCTGAGCAGGATCAGCAAAGAAAAGGAATATACAGCCCCCCACCAGTGCCTAGGTCACCACAGCCACAGTCACAGGAGGACTTGAAGGAGGAACCCCCTGCTAATGTCCTTGTAGGAAGACATAGCCATGCTCAGTATGCCCTGGCTTTGGCTAAGACACAACACATAGCACATTCACTTACGACCTAGGGACTAACACCTTACTCCTACTTGCATACATATATTAAAATTGATGTCAGCCAAATCACACATCCTGTACCTATCCATGCATTGGTTGTGTACTGCTTGCATCAGACAAAGTCAGCTGTGAACTACAGTTGTGTTAGCTGCTACACTTTCAAGTTAAGTCCATACCTACACAATAGTATAGTGGATTGTTATGTTATGGCATTGTAGCTATGGACTGAGTACATTATGCATGCAACTATAGTGGGCTATTTGGACAGAAATTACATCCACATGGGACTATAGACACCCATTCCACTAACATGTCACCATTTGTATTTGGTAAGCCTCGTGCATAGAATATTCATGCAGTCCTACTGCAACAGATTACTGGTACTTCATTCAAGGGACATGTTAGACAGTGAAGTTAAATGATAGAGTAGTGTATGTCTTAGCAGAGCATAGGCTTTTGTTCCCCCACCCCTCAAAACAGCAGTGTCCCCCTTGGTACTGCCATAACGGTAAATCATCTATACTGTATGAGCATTTCACACAGTTATTATGCCACACAGCATCAGGACAGTAATGTACAATTTGAACTTACATATTATGTGTTAGTTAACTGAGAAAAGCAAACTACATATTTATGCAGGTGATGGTGTAATGAGTAATCACTTGTCTGTCAAGCAGCCTCTATGGCTCAAAGAACTAAGCCAGGTAGCTTGTGTGATGATGTTCCCAAGATAATCAGATATTTGCCATGTTAAGGAGTAGTAAGTATTGTTTTACAGACTGGGACTCTGTTTGTGCTATACTAGTATTAACCTATTTCACATATCAATTACACATTTACATCTGCTCCACATATCCAAGACCTATTTAGAAAAAGTGTTAGGTAATATTGGATTAGTGAGTATCTGAATTGTAAAGGTTGGGATTTGAGACCATATGTCAGCATGCGTATGTTGATAATAGATCTAAGTACCACCTGCAACATGATGTACTATGACAATATAATAACTGCTATGAATAAAAAATGTACTCTGATGTAATTTACAGATATTTGACAAGGCAATACACAAAACACTGATCAATAAATTAGAACAACTAGATATTGATGCACTCTTGATAAGATGGATAGCTGCATGACTTACATATAGGACATGGCAAGTATCATTCAGTAATTGGACAAGTGAAACAATTGGTTAGTCAGGGTGTCCCACAGGGCTCTGTCTGAAGCCCAAACTTGTTCAGATTTCTCTGTAGACCTATTAATTTTATATGAATTGTTCTACAGTCTGAATGCAGATGACTTGAAATTAGATATACTGATTACATGTGTTACAGATGGAGCATGTCTACTAATTAACTCGACTAAATTGACCATTTGGGCACAGGAGTAGAATATGCTGTTAAATACATCATAAATTAAGTGTATGGCATTTGGAAGACATAAACAGAAAGGTGAATATTACATACAACATACAGTGATTGAAACTGTAGATTCATGTATGGACCTAAGTGTGTGTATATATACATATATATATATATATATATATATATCTTCTTCTTTCGGCTTTTTCCCGGTTAGGGGTTGCCACAGTGGATCACCTGTCCGCTCATGATTGTCAGTGGAGTTTTACAGAGTCGAGTTGCCAGCCCAGCACCGAACCTTTCACAGAAGTTACACACACACACGCACTCACACCTAGGGCCAATTTAGAGTGTCCAATCCACCTGCAGCATGTCTTTGGGATGTGGGAGGAAACCAGAGCACCTAGAGGAAACCCACTCGACCACAGGGAGGACATACCGACTCCGCACAGAAGGCACCCCAGCTGAGGATCAAACCCGGAGAACCTCTTGCTGTGATATATGTATATATATATATATATATATATATATATATATATATATATATATATATATATAGAGAGAGAGAGAGAGAGATCCAGTTTTGAGTTTTTATAATCATACCATAATCCTGGCCAGGAGTGCGGCTAGGTGTGGACTGGAGTCAGTTATTGAACAGTAACTCTCTGATGTAAACAATCCATCGCCCATTTGCACGCTGCTTAGCAATGTGCAAACAAGCCAAAAATGTGACTGCGCATGCCCATATACTTAGTTAAGCAGAGCATAAATCTGTTGCTCCTTGCACATTTTGTTTAAAAATGCATATGTATATTATTATATATATATATATATATATATATATATATATATATATATATATATACACACACACACACACACACACACACACACATATATATATATATATATATATATATACACACACACACACACACACACACACACACACACACACATATATATATATATATATATATATATATATATATATATATATATATATATTGGTGTGTGTGTATATCTCCATATTGCCCTAACATACCCAGATCATAGAGAGTAAAGCTGCACTATAACACTTATAATGTTTGGCGAAGGATTAAAAGGAACATTAGATAATGCACTTACAAATATGTGGAAGTGCGAAGAATAATGTGTTGCAATTGGACAACTATTGGGATATCTGAAGTTCAGTTTTCTGACAGTTTTCACTCATGTCATGTGTAAATGTTAACACATTTGACAGCAAACCAAGATTTGGTGTGAAACACACATAAGTATGAGTCAAACCTGTGTACTTGCTATGAACATCTGAACAGTGAATACCAACAAATTGTCCAACAGAGAGTGACCGGGTTTACACAAAAATAAAATAACACATAGTTGAAATTACTTCTACTTTATTGAGTAAAGTGCTTTTCATCCCGCGTAATAGTGGGACTTCTTCAGATAAAAAACATTCAAAAAGTTGTAAGCATTTATAATGACACATTCATTGTCAGCTGTTCAAATCTACCAATGCTAAAACTAAAACAATTAACTAATTGTTAGCCACATCTATCGGCTAGCTATATGTACATTTACTATTGTTATTTAGAATGTGTGCAAATCCACAAAGTATAAGTACTAATATGCAACAAATGCTTCCTACTTTCCTTATCTAAAACATATAGGAAAATATATATGTATATATAAATATAACTATTTAACTAAAAGCGGTGCAATAATAAAGTTAGTTTAAACTGTAACTGTATATTTGTATACATAAATGTTTACAACTTCTTGAATGTTTTTTATCTGAAGAAGTCCCGCTATTACATGGGACGAAAACTGCTTTCATCAATAAAGGAGAAGTAATTTCAACTATGTGTTTTTTTTATTTTTGTGTAAACCCGGTCACTCTCTGTTGGACAATTTTTTGGTATTCATCGTTTGGTTTTGTTCTTGTTTACTGGTGCAACATCTGAACAGTGGTGAGTCATACTATGTCTTACTATTACAGCATGTGGAAACCTTGAAAATGTATGGCATTGTATATGAATCCATACATACATACATTGTCAAGCCATATGTTTGTATCTATAGCAGCAACAAAATCTACATTCACTACAGCCCCCTGTGTCTGCTGGATTTTACCACACATACATCAACAACTGAACAAGTTGTGTAATGCATTATGTTGTCTGCACAGTTATTGACAGGGCTAATATAGCTTTGCCACAGGTTTGCCCATCAAAATTCAAACAGACTCATATACCCAATATGGGTGCTATTATGAATAATAAATACCAGGTCTAAGAAATGAATACAACCGTCAACCGGACAGTAATAAATATTAATGGTTGAGCGCTTTCAACAAGCATGTATCACAGACTTCTTCAGAACAAGTAAATCAATGTACAACACTCATTTAAAGTCCTAGCTGTCTTAATAGAGCTTGTGCTCAAGTACAACTTTGTATTTTTTGGAGGTCAATATTTTCTTCAGAAAAAAAGTGTAGCAATAGGGTAAGCCTGTGCCCCCGTATTTGTGAATATAATGTTACAATGGAAAAGAAAAGGATTTTATCTGATATTTTCAACCCACCACCTTGGGACTTATATGTCCATTTTTTGGACAATGTGTTTATGGTTTGGAAAAAAAATAGTGGGGGATATTGATAATTTTGTTCGGTACCTGAATACTACCACACCTTTTCAGAAACTTACTGTTGCTTACAATGACATGCCCATTAACTGGACGTCAATATCACAAAGGATACTATTAATAGAAGGCTTATGAGTAGTATTTACAGAAAGCCTGCTCACTCTAATACTTTGTTGCATTATTCCAGTGCCCACCATGAACATCATAAAAGGGGAATTGTTAAGGGGCAGTTTGTGAGACTAATGCATATTTTGTCTGAGGATGAGATTTTTAAAGTTGAGGCACAGATGTTAATAGACATGTTTTTATCTTGTGAATTTCCATTATGTCTTGTTCAGAATGTATTTAGGGTAGTAGTAAACAAAAGGGTGGTTGGGTTGTATGTCCCTCTATTACTTTCTGAAGGTGGTGGTTTACAGGCAAACCATGATTTCAACCAAAAAAACTTGGCTAAAATTTTCACCTTAGCATTTGTATCTACTTATACATCTGAACACAAAGGCATTTTTAATTCCCTCAGGAAAAATTGGGACACTTTTCTTGCTTCAGTGGATATACTGAAGTATTTGGGGATTGTCCCCATATTGTGTATAGAAAATTTAGAGCATTTAAGGAAATTTTAGAAGGAGTGAATAACGCTTTGAATAAGACTAGTGAAACAAGACAAGGTAATTTTAAATGTAGGTCTTGCAGTCAATGTAAATATTTGACTAATAGAAGTTTTATATATGTTAACAACATTAAGGTTAAGACATAATTTCACTGCACCTGCAACTCCAGTGGTGTAATATACCTGGCCCTGTGTGGATTGTGCAACTGTTTTTATGTAGGGAAAACTCAAAGAATATTTAAGGACTGCATTTATGAGCATTCCCTAGATATTAGAAACCAGAACATTAAAAATGCACTTTATAAACATGCAGAAAGAAATCCAGGACACAGATTTGACTTCATGGGGATTGATCATGTCATTAAAAACACTAGGAGGGGTCTTTGTGTTGATTGGATTGAGTCTGTGGAGTTGAAATGGCAGGTCAGGCTAAATGCATGTGTTTACTCAGGCTTGAATGACAAGATTTCTTTACATAGTATTTTGAAGTTATGCTCATACATTGTTTAAAGTTTTTGGTTATTAGGTATTTTTAAGTACATGTGTTTTATTGTTAAGAATTACTTCATTTTTTTTATTGTATAGAAAATGATTTTACAAGTGAGTATTTTTCACAGCTCAGACAATGTTTTTTGGTTTCTATTGACCTTTTGCAAGGATTCCTTTTTACTTACTTTCATTGTATTAAGCTTTGAAGGTGTGCATATTTAGCTTCTTATTAAGCACTCAAGTTTGATTGGTGATTGTGTAGTATGTGATTTATTTTGGAGGGTTTTTAAATGAGTGTTGTACAGTGATTTACTTGTTCTAAAGAAGTTTGTGATACAGGCTTGACAAAATTGCTTAACCTTTAAAATTTATTACTGTCCTGTTGTGGGTTGTTTTCATTTCTTGGACCTGGTATATGTTATTTTCATTGTGGTTTTTACTGTCATCACGGGTGCTATTGTCACATAGCTACACTACAAAACAGTTGTCTGATGGTTAGGCTACTAGCTGCAGATGACAGTAGGAAGGAATGCAACTCTGTAGGCTTCCCAAGCTGTTCAACACAAGGATTGTTTATATTCTCTAGGATTACTTCAGCTGCATTCATTTGCAATACACACTTGAGCT
This sequence comes from Protopterus annectens, assembly GCF_019279795.1. Lineage (NCBI taxonomy): Eukaryota > Metazoa > Chordata > Ceratodontiformes > Protopteridae > Protopterus > Protopterus annectens. The sequence goes on from NC_056739.1 coordinate 1,882,573,204, forward strand.
CTTGTGCATTAAGTACTACAATCTGTAGTGTGTAACACTAGATAGGTAGGGGTTCTAATCTCACTACACCACCTGGTGTGTGCATGTGTGTATATATCTCCCCAAAGAGCAAGTGTGCATACCACATTGACTTCAGATCTGGCATTTCTTTGCACTTTTGTCTCATGCAGTTGATGCAGGTTTCCAAAATCTCATCCTTCACAAAGCCTGCTGATGTCATATACCATAAGACTACTTAAAGCCATGCTCATGTCAGACTTATTCCAGCCCACTTGCTGTGTGTGTGTGTGTGTGTGTGTGTGTGTGTGTGTGTGTGCGCGCATGTGTATATATATATGTATATATATATATATATATATATATATATATATATATATATATATATATATATATATATATATATATATTTATACATATATCCAAAGAGTAAGTGTTCATACCACACTGACTTCAAAACTGGCATTGCTTTATTAATGTAGGCCTCTGAACTCTCATCCTCCACAAGGCCTGCTGATGTCATCTACCATAAGATTACCTAAAGCCATAGTAATGTCAAACTTAAGCCATGGTGTGTGTGGTAAGTACTGTAATCTGTAGTGTGTAAGAATAGATAGGTAGGGGTTTTACTCTCACTTCAGCCTACTTGCTCTGCTCGGACGTTTATGGTTAACTTTCTGAAAACAAATGTGAATCTCACACTGACATACAAACAAATGGCATTTTGCACTGTTTTGGGCCTAGAAGGTGATGCAGGCCACTAAACCCTTTTCCCCCATGAGGCCTGTTGATGTCATCTACACTAAGACTACCTAAAGCCATACTAAGGTCAGATTTAAGCTGTGGTGCATGCATTAAGTACTGTGATCTGTATTGTGTAAGACTAAATATGTAGGGGTTCTAATCTCACAGCAGCCAACTTGGTGTGCATGTGTGTTTTTGGGTTTTAGAGCATTTTACATCTGCCTATGGGATCATAGGCTCATTGGAATTTACTCAGATAATGGCCCTAGTGACCTTAAAATCCTAGTCAAGTTGTTATCCTTATATACACAGTCATCACCTATTAACCCTGTCCAAGAGGGACACAGGTGGAGCCTCCATGTTGAAAGTATGGGCACCTACCAATCCCACAGAATACATTTAAAGAGGGCCAATGAGATGCTCTGTTTGACATGATGTGGGAGTCTGTTCCAAAGGTGTTTTGCACTCGGATGCACAGTTCTCTCCCTCCAGCAGGTTGTATTGATGTCACATGCCAGGTTATACAGTGAGTAACCTGTGTACCATTGACTTAAGGATATGCAGCATTTCCAATACAGCAAGTTCAAAGATTGCCTTGTAAGCAAGGCAGAGATCACCTCTGAGGAGTCTGTATGACACACACTAAAGTGACAGTGTTATCAGATGATCCCCATGGATGGATGCTGAAGACCTGAATCCTCCTTGTGAGGAACGTATATGGTCTCTCCAATTGCAGCAGGTGCTTGCAAAGGTACATACCAAAAGGGCTGTTGCACTCAACTATTGGTTTGCAGAGGGAAGAGGAGATGGAGTTTATAGCGTCTACTTTTTCTGGAGTCAATGCCCTCAATTATTACATGAGCATGACAGAATGCCCTTCTTTCCACTTTGGAGACATTGTGATCTAAGGTACGTTACCTGTGAACCTATGTGCCCAGGTCACCCACTGAGTATGTAAGGTGGGTGCTGCTATTGATGTGGTGGTTAGCAGAAATATCACTGTTACTAAAAGCAATGATAATGCATATATTTGTATTGCTTTTAAGGCCATGACTTTGGTAACATTTGTTCAAGTAAGACCTTCATGTAGGATGTTGACATACTTTGGAGATTCTCTGTCCGCTACCAGTTTGCAGGCATCAGCAAACCTTGTCAGCCACAGACATATACTTTGTGCTTGTACTTTGGAGAACTGGATTCCAAACAGTAAAGGACCCATGACTAAATCCTTGGTACATCTCTGCTACTGGAGATGGATTCCCCTATTTTGACTATATGACATCTAATAAGGGTCAGTGCCTAGTTGGCTGCATTTGTCAATGATGGCTGAATGGTGGATAGTGTCAAATGCTTTGGCTAAGTCCAGGTACGGTGTATGCTCATTTTTCCCTTCATCAAGATCCATGGTGACTGTTTCAAAGAAGTCCACCAGGTTTAACAAGCATGATCTCCCTTTGACAAATCCAAACTGTGTAGGGTCATCTGTGTGGAGATTATCTATATCTTTTATGATAAGGTCCGTGAAGATTTGCACCATGGCCTTGCAGATATGGCTAGTTAGGATTATAGGTATATAGTTTCTAGTGTCAGCGGATGCACCACCTCTGTGCAAGGGGATAGCAGTGACTGTTTTCCAGTCAGCTGGGGCAAAGACAGTGGTTACACTATGACTGCAAGGAGTTCCCAATGGTGTTAGTACTCCATGCTGGAGCCCGTGTAGGACTCAGCCTGGGATGTTATCAGGTCCCATAGGTGCTGTGTTTTTGTCCATAGAGAGGCCATTTTTTGTGTGGTCTTTAGAGATACAAGGTAGGGGACAGGTGGTAGGGATGTCATGGGGTACATCTAGTGTGGACAGGGAAGTGATGGTTTCACAGTACCTGTTGATGAACATATTACCTATGTTAACAGGGTCTGTATATGAGATATCATTAACTACAAGTTCAGCACAAATGTGGGCCTTTCATTTTGGGTTACAGATGTAAGTATAGAATGAAAGGCCCACATTTGTGCGGAACTTGTAGTTATATGAGATATCATTAACTACAAGTTCAGCACAAATGTGGGCCTTTCATTTTGGGTTACAGATGTAAGTATAGAATGCTTTATGGTTGTCCTTTGTGAAGGAGGCTAATTTGGACCCATGCTTTGTTTTGGAGGACTTCACAACAACACTTACTTGCTAGTTAAGCGGAGGATGGAGGAGCTTCCAGTTTAGGGGGGGTCCCTCCCTCCAACCCTTAGACAGCAATGTCTTCCTATTATTGTAAAGCCTGTTACTGGCAATTGTCCACCAGGCAGGTTTATTTCACCATGAGGAGCTTTTTGTGATCATGCCAGGTGCAACCAAGTCAATGAAGTCATAGAGGTGTTTGTATAAACCATTGTTGTAGAGCTTGGTATAGTTACCAGTCACATCTAAGGGAAGAGGTGCAGTGAAGGTACTTATCCCATCCCATAGGAGGTTATAATCTGGATTGGTGAATGTCTTTAGTGTATTTGCTTCAAGGAGGGGTGTCACGTGTGATACCTACTTTGATTGTGAACGATTTGTTGTCAGATCTCACCAGAGAGGACCTCACAGTGGGGGTGCTACAGTGGTCACCCATTTTGGTAAGCACCCAATCCAGTATGTTAGCTCCCCTTGTGGGGGTCTCCACCAGTTGGTCCAGGACATTGGATATAATGAAGTTGGGTAACCTTTGGGCAAGTGAGTTTGACCACAAGTAATCTACCCAGTTGTTGGGTAGGAAAAGTCACTCTAAATCATGGTTTCCAGATGTATCTTGATAGACTCATGTAGATCTAAACAAGCAGAATGGGTATCCCGAGTCACGGAGGGGCCCCTTTAGCTGGCAATGACTAGAACAGTTGCCCCACAAACAGTCAATAGCACCTGTAGTGTATCCATGGAATCATACTTTGTAACCAATGTGGGTGTGTATGTATCCTTAATGAATATTTCTATACCACCACCATTAGTTTGCATGCCTTCAGTTTGAAGTCTGCATGTGTGGAAGGAGGTGTAGCCTGGTTTACCTGTGGTGCTCTCTACAGCCTTGAACCAGGTGTCTGTGACTGCACAAATGTCTACATGTTCCAGGATGAGGACAGCTTCCAGTGAGTGCACTTTCCTGCTGACATTCCTCACATTTAGCAGCATAACATTGAGGTTGTTTGTACATGGGGTTTTTACATTGGAAATTTTCTCCATGAGACACCACCTAAAAACAGCACTATGGGGGTGGCAATAGCCTTGGCCAGTAGCTGAAATCCCAGGGGTGACAGATGAAGACCATCTGTGTCAAAACATTGAGGTCTGCTGAGCATGTCATCCCAGGCTAACAGATAGTGGATCCCCTTAGAATGATACCAGACACTAAGCTTATCATTGAAGTCAATCATCTTCTGTTTGTATTGAGGCATCATGCTAGGTGAAGGTAAAATGCAGCTGATAGCCAAGGACATACCTGCCTGAGACAAATAGTGCGAGAGCTTAGTAATGTCCTTCATGATTCTCTGTCGGTATAACACAGCTGGCGATCACTGGCATGTCATCAGTACATTTCTAAGAAAGGTTTACTGATGTAGTCCCCATTCACCCTAAGTATATTCAAACATATGCATCATGTTGAAAACAAAATTGTTACATACCTGATGGAGTATAAAACTCCTCTGTTGAAAGATACAGCTATATGAGTACTGTGTGAACAAATTAACCATACAAACTAACTCTCATACACAATGGTTCCCCTAGTTAGATGTTTGCCTTTTTAAGATAGTTCTCATTAGCAGGTAATTGCCTCTGAACCAGTCTGTGGTTCAGAAATGCTACATGCAGCATACACGGCAGATTTGCAGTATAATCATCCAATCCTATGCAACTACTCAACAATATTAGGAGCCTATTATTAATTAATTAATAATAGGCTCTGCTGGACAGAGGCACAGGGAACTAATCTTAGGGGGCGGCGAAAGCCAACACATTCTGGCTAGGCTTATAAATGCCTTCAGGGAGATAGCCTAGTACCTACCTATGAACCTATGAGTCTATGAATATATAAGACCTCAATGTATATTTCATCCCCTTTCTCAGATTCTGTGTTGGAAATTACTGGGGTAGGGATTATGTCAGCACAGATCAAATGTTTGTAGCAGCTACTTGTTAAATGTTTGTAGCAGCTACTTGTTAAATACAGATGTGTGTGCTACAGGCTGAAGCTGCTGCTACTGCTGCGAACAATAGACAAAGTTAGAGACACTAGAATGTGCAGGGCAACAACACTTAAGAGTAACTGTGTGACCTATGGCAGCCCTGGGGTACAGCCAGAACATGATTAAGGGAACCTATCATACTGGGAAGTAAGGTATGTGTTTAAGGTAAGTATGTTAGCCAAAGAAATCATTAACACAGTATGGGAAAACATGCTTGTTGTATCCTAGAACAAAGTACAGGGTACATCAACCATTATACCAACCAGTTGGATAACTGCCAAGTCATGTGTTATGTCATTGTAGTCACCTGGAACTTGTGTGCTGGCAACCATTACTTGTTCCATGACCTCCATAGATGTATGTAACTTGTGTTCCTGTTATTGTCTGTATTATCACTAACAAATCATTGTGGACTGCAGTCTGCTATAACTAAGCCTCATTTGAATTGCATACTTCTAAATCCTCTGGCAGTTCATACTGATGCATGGCCTTACATTCTGTGCATTTTCTAGTGTTGCAATGGGAATAATTTAAATGTTGTCCTATCTGTAGGCCTTTGACTGCCATTATTTAGAAGCAGGCATTCAAACTGTACAGCTTTGGGTGGATAAACAGGTTATGCGACAGTTATATATATATCAGAATTTCTACTGGTGATGTACACATATATGTATTTTATATGCTAGACATGGATGTTATTGAACCCCAGGACCATAAGTTAATGTTTTCACAGCATTTAACAAATTGCGCTACTGAGTCACTATTATAGCCGGTGTACTTTTGCATGTCGCAGATATAATTTCACACTTGCCTTCTGTTACATACCTCACTAACATCTATTCTTATGTGTATGGCTTTATAGTGATGTATTTTTCTACCAGAGACCCAGTTAAACTATTTTACATTACTCATGTAGCAGGTGTATTTTTACATGTTGTAGATATAATTGACAGTTACCTGCTGTTAGATACCTCACTTATATCTATTCTTATGTGTATGGCTTTATAGTGATGTATTTCTCTACCAAAGTCCCAGTTACACTCCTATTTTTTGATTCATTTCATATCTGATTTGTGAGATGCGGTGCAATGCCCAGCATCGCTTAAACATATAATGATGGTAAAATGACAAGTATTATATTTTGCTTCAAACACCTGTGTTAATCAACTGGCTGTGTGGTTTGGTGGGTTGATGCACTGTTCTGCAGGTGTAATGGTCCTGGGTTTGAAATAAGATCTGAGTGTAATTTTTGAATGTGATTACTATTTGTCAAATACATATATTAATATACTGTCATTTAGCTTAGCTTAGTGATGCTGCACATCACACAGTATCATGCAGAAAGTGTTGGGAGGGTGGCCTAATGGTTAAGGTGTTTGCCTTACAATCACATGGTACAGGGTTTGAGTCTCACAAGGGATAATTGGCTAGGCTTAAAATGGCTCGCAAGGGCAGTTAGCCTAGTACTAATCTATAAACCTGTTTAAAGAGAAGAAAAATGGGAAGATAGGACAGTGGTGAAATGGGGTGAAAGCAGTAGGAAGAACATAGTGAAAGGCAAGTAAGTATGTGCAGGAAGGGTGTAGGAAAGAACCATAGCTATCCATTTCTTCTATGACAAGAAATGTGCACTTTAACAGTTTGTTTAGCTGAATTTGGACTGTCACCACCTAGAGAAAGGGGTGACAACAACATAAGAGCATTGTCAAGTCAGTTGGTACAAATCAAGTATGTCCAGTGGAAACGTGTGTGAAATGGAGAGCTATATATGGGACTATATATATATATATATATTTTTTTTTTTTTTTTTGGGAGAGGTGCCCATTTTTTTTTTTTTTTGGCTGAGAGTGGAATGCTGGGGAAGGGACATAGGTATGTGTGGGAGATGTAAGCTGGGAAGGTGAAGAAGCTTTTGCAGACAGATAAGACAGACAAGACAGATAAGACAGCAGACAGGGTTGGTGTGTGACACAAGAGGGGGGTGAACACCTTGGTTGGAGAGGGTGTTGTGGAATCCCAGTCCTATGGATGTCAGATATAGCAGCAGTGTGATTCAAGTCCTCCCCCATGGGACTGTCAGCACTGAACCTTCACTGCTCTTGTGGAGGCAGTGGTTGACGCTGGTGCCTCGGGCCAGAATGCCCCACCAGGATGGACAGCATGCTCTCCATACAGCTTAGGAGTGCACCAACAGTTTGGCACAGCAGCCCATGTACCATGGTTGGGAGTTCATTGTGAGTGACAAAAGCACCCCCTTCCACCTCCACTCGCAGTATGGAGACTACCCCCAGCCTGTGGGGTGGAACTTCCAGATGAAGCAGGTAATGCAGGGGGAGCAGAAGACATGATGGGTCCAGGTGCCATGGCCAGGAGAACCAAGGTAGGCAGATCACTGGGAACTGGCCTACCTTGTCATGCTGTGGTAAATGAAATGTAAACATAAGGAAAAATAAACATAACCAAACAAATGTAATTAATAACATAAGAGAAAACAATAATTAGTAATGGAAACAAACTGAAAATAATATAATGAGGAACACAACAATAACACAAATTAAAATTTTTCAACAGCAAAGCAATATTAAATTATACATAAGGCCAACATAAGAGGTAATAAATAATATGATAATATCAAATTAAATAATAAATATAATTAATAATTAAAAGAAGAGAAGGGGTGGGGTGAGAGAGAGAAAAAGAATATTAGTAACTTCACAGATAATATAACTACACAGACTACTACTACATCCTTCTAGATATGTTAGATTTCACCTGTGAGGACATTGACTGCTTATATTGTATAGATGATGTTGCACATACATAGCTCTCAACCTGTTAGCATGGGACGTTATGGGCCAAGCCATACAAAATGGTGGCACAAAGGCACATTCACAGGGAGCATTTTTACATAGTGTGCACATACATTAGTAGCAATGTGTTCTGATAACAGATTTGCTATTAAACTGCATTCCAAATAATGTAATACATTTGCAAATTAAAGGACTAGACATATTGAGCATTAATCATTACATTCTGCAAAAATTGTGACAGTTTATGTTTGTGTATACTAATTACACTGGACAGCTGGACATTTCTCAGTTGACTGTTGTGGGATTAGAACCCACAAGCAGTGGCTACAGAAAGATTGAACATTTCATTTTAAAAAATAAATGCTGAGATCCCCATCTACTTTAAAACTTTTATTGAGTCATGTTGTGTGAAATTGTGCATATACACTCATGCATAGCTGTGTCTAGAGTCAGATTAGAACCTACAAGCAGTGACTACAGGAATACTGAGCAATTTATTTGAATATCATGAATTTTCAAAGCACAATCTCCTTTAAAACTTTTTATTGATTCATGTAATTTACACACATGCATAGCTGTGTCTGGTGTCAGATTAGAATGCACAAGCAGTGACTACAGGAATACTGAGCACTTTATTTGAATATCATGAATTGTCAGAGCACAATCTCCTTTAAAACTTCATTGTCACCTCATAGCAATAGGTTCTCTGGTTCGATCCTCAGCTGGGGTGCCTTCTGTGTGTAGTCTGCATGTCCTTCCTGTGGTCGCGTAAGTTTCCTCCGGGTGCTCCGGTTTCCTCCCACATCCCAAAGACAGGCAGTCGGTGGATTAGACACTCTAAATTTGCCCTAGTTGTGAGTGTGTGTGTGTGTGTGTGTGTGTGTGTGTGTGTGTGTGTGTGTGTGTGTGTGTGTGTGTGTGCCTTCTGTGGAAGGTTGGGTGCCAGGCTGGCAACTCGACACTGTAAAACTCCACTGCCAATCATGAGCGGACAGGTGATCCGTTGTGGCAACCCCTAACCGGGAAAAGCCGAAAGAAGAAGTTGTATGAAATTGCACATTTACACACATGCATAGCTGTGTTTGGTGTCATATCAGAAACAAGCAGTGACTACAGGAATACTGAACACTTTATTTGAAAAAAAAAGCAATTATCAAAGCACCATCTCCCTTTACACTTTATTGGTTAATGTTGCTTCAAATATGGCATTTACACACATAGATAACTGTCTAGGACTTCTGTTAATTTATCCATATACCCTGTTCATTTACTGAGTGCAATTTACAGCATATTTCAGACAAAAGGAGCAGAACACAAGCTTGAGCCTTAATCTGGGTATTGCTCTGGATTTATTTCTGACATCTGTTGGCACATTATTTAGTACTTCACATTTATCAGTTGATTGGTTTTGGATTAGAACACACAAGCAGTGACTACAGTAATACTGTACATTTTATATGAAAACCTTAAATTATCAGAGCAATATCTCCTTTTACACTTTATTGATGTATGTTGTTTCAAATCTTGATTTACACACATGCATAGCTGTGTAGGAGTTGTATTACCTTACACATTTACTCTATTCATTTATTAACTGCAATCTACAGCATATATCAGATAAAATGAGCAGAACAGAAGCTTTTCCCTTAATCTGGGTACTCCACTGCAGTTATGTATGACATATGTTGGCACATTATTTAGAACTTCACATTTATCATTTCTCTGGTGTCAGATTAGAACTCACAAGCACTGACTACAGGAATACTGAACATTTTATTTGAAAACATTACTTATCAAACACCATCTCCTTTTACACTTTATTAATTAATGTCACTTCAAATCTGGCATTTACACACATGGAGAACTGTCTAGGACTTCTGTTAACTTACCCATATACCCTTGTTAATTTATTGATTGCAGCCTACAGCATACTTCAGACAATGAACAGACCAGAACAGTGACTCTTAATCTGGGTAGACCCCAACGTTAACTGATAGTTGGAAGATATGCTACACAGTACTGCATGCTTACTTGCTTTAACTTGCTTTACCATTTCAGATATGCACTAACACATTAATAAAGATGTAGGATGCCCCAGGTATTTAATACCTGACTGTTAAGACTGCAAAATCTGCATTTACTTTATTGTATTATTAAGTTATGCATTAAGTTATTACTTTGATGACTTTTACTTACCACAGGCATGCCTCATCCTGGCCAAATGCCCTGCATGGGACTGGGCATTGTGAGCCTTTTCTACTGCAGCTGTGGTAAGAGAAGCAAACCATTATGGATACCAGTTTTGCACAGATTCAGCTTGTATATTTATAAATTACTGGAAAACATACTAACATATCTGTGGGGTGCACCCATCCCTAGCCTCTTGGACCCAGGTGTCCAGGGTTCCCCTCTTCCTATGTTTCAGGTCATCATAGTGGTGACAACACTGCTCACCAGTGCAAGGGATTCTAGTAGCACTGTTTAAGTCCCTGGCCAAAAGATCCCAGGCATCAGACTTACACTCTGAGTCTTCATAGTCACCCTGCAGCAGCTGGGGTCCATATTGGTCTACCGAGATTCCAAAAAAAACCTTGGACTCCTGCGCACCCCAATCTAAAATGCACTACCTCACCAATTCCAGCAGCCATACCCATAGTCAAGGTTAAGCTCCAAGGAATAATGTGAAATTCCTGCCTATTGGCCTTTATATAGGCTGCATTTCCACCTTTGCATGTCATATTGAAACTTTCAAAAACATGCCACATCTCTTTGCATCATGCAGCTTTTCTGTTTCTAAATGTAACAATTATTTCATTTAAAGTTAACCCCTGTTTCAGTCACCTGACACAGTTGAACAACACTACATGTAAAAAGCATTATTAGTCAGGACTCAGATCCGGGACCCACTACAGTGTAGATTATTACTCAACCTATCTAGCCACTGAGATAGTGAAGGGAACTGGAATATCTTCAAATATACTCCAAAGGTGCCTTTAAGTGCACAGCAGACCTAATACAATTGCATACATCGGGTTTCTATTTTTAGCTGTCTAGCAGATGTATGCCTCACTACTCCTAACTAAACAATGCACTGCATTGCTCAAATAAGCACAAAAAGAAAGAAAATTTAATATTGAATATGTCCAATTTCTATTTTTAGATGTCTAGCAGATGTCTATTGATTAAGTACGTTGCACAATGCCTAGCTAAGCAATATGCTGCATTGCACAAACAAGCACAAAAAAAAAAAAAAAGAAATAATATAATTATTTATTAACATTGAATAGATCTAGTTTCCATCTTTGGATGCCTAATAGATGCCTGATGTATATGTGTGCAAAACTAAGCATAGCTAAACAATGTGTCACACTGCACAAATAAGCACATAAATGTAAAGAAAAAAAATCAAATGCAATTTAATGAAATAAAATGTCTTGTACACCTTTTGGCCAAGGTGGATGGGCTGAAAGGTCTTTGGCTGCACCATCATTCTTACACAGATGCACCAAAATTAATATGTATGGTGCACTGCTGAGGGAGAACCATGGCCGTGTACATGGATACTTTTCATGTAAACTCTACATGGAGCCTACATGGACTTTATTGAATCCTGGGGTTTATGTGATAAAAGCATTTAACAGGGAAACAAAAAAGAAGATTTTTGTACAATTTCAAACAGAGATAGGAAGAAAGACTTTGAAAGGACATTTGAAAGCTTTGAATAAAGATGTACTGGACATTGCAACATTTAGGACAAAAGGAGTTTATGGACTGGTGGCTGGGATTGTAATACTGTGCTAAAATTAAAAGAGGAAACATTATACATATACCAATCATGATAAACGTGGAGGGGAATAGGGGTGTTGTAAAATACTGGGGCTAACTCAAAACTGTTTTTTTTTTTGTGGAAAAGAAGGACATTTGATAAGTAACTGTGACAAATGAAAATGTCATGTTTGTGGGGAAATGGGACATGATGCAAAAACTGTGAATTGAAATGTTATAAATGTAACAAAATTTACATTTATGGATGGATTGCAAAAATGAAAATATGTGTAAGGAAGAAGATGAAATAGATGAGGAAAAAATAATAAAGATGACATAGAAGAAAGTTCTGAAATAAGTGTTGAAAAAGACATAAACTGGGACATAAAGTAAAAATAAAAGAATTCTATTGGAAAAAGGTAAATGACAGAAAAAGAAAATTTAAAGGAATAAATGCAAAAGAAAAAAAATAAAGGAATTAGATAAAAAGAATATATACAGCCAAAGACTAGGAATTAATATAATGGTTAAGGTGACTGACTCACAAACACTTTGATTGTCACCTTTGGGAAGGAAATTAGTTGGGAAGGAAATTAGTTAGGCTTAGAATGGCCTATTTAGAAAGCTAGCCTAGTAATTAGCTATAAAACCATGAATCTAAGAGAAAAAGAAAGGTTTAAAGAGCTTTCTGTAAATGTGAATTGTATTAAGAATATCAAAAGAAGATTAGGAATTTTAGAGAAGTGTAATACACGTTATGTAAATGTAATTATATTAGAAGACACAGGCTTTTTAACAAATGAAGAACAATTACAACCAGAGAAATTATGGGAAGGAAATATAATCTAGAATTAGGGAAATGAGAGATGTTCTGGAATAGCCATATTCTGTGGAAATAGAATAAAGATATTAGATGTAATTTTAGCAAAATGGGAAGATTAACCATTGAAGACTTATTATGGAAAGAACAAGCATATAAAATTATAATTATATGCTTATACTAATTGTAAAGAAAGGGAAATCTTATTTCATCAGATTTTAGACTATGTGGTGAGTAATATGAATATTATATAAAATAATACTTTGTGATTTAATATATATATATATATATATATATATATATATATATATATATATATATATAAAATGTTAGAAGTTATAAGATGTAGTGAGCTAAAACTTTAGCACAAACATTCTTGGACTTACAAAAGTGATATGTATAGAACTGAAATATATTATTTTAGAATATCAGAAGATTTAGTTATAGGAGAAAGGGGGGTAGTTGAAACAGTATTTTCTGATCATATTGCAATATAGCTAGACATAAAAGAAATCAAGGAATATATAAAAATAGGCAAAGGAATACAAAGGATAAATGAGAAAACATGGAATGAAGAAGGAACTATATTAGTAATACAGTTCTGGAAATATCTTATTACTCTGAGAACATTTTATAAAAATTGGACTGAATGGTGAATGATATTTAAGGGAAAATACAAAGGTTTAAAACATAAAATACAAGCAGCGTTGTAAGCCCCCACACAGCTGCCTTACTTCAGATTCTTAAAGGAGAAGGTCCTTTTTTCACCTTTATTGATGTGAGGCTATTTGGCCCTGTGGGCCGTTTCAACAACAGGCAGTGTGTTTTGATTTTTAAAATCTTCTTATAATCTTAGCAAAATTTCTTCAGTTTTCCAACCTGGTAGTGGGGGCTTACAACGCTGTTTGTATTTTATGTTTTAAACCTTTGTAAATACTCATTTTCATGATCAAAATCAAACTTTTATTTATTTACATGTCCTAGGCTTGTCTTGTATATATGTACACACTGTTTTTCGGTGTTCGGTGAGTTCTCACAGTGTTTTCTAGTTTTTCAAGTTTGTCCGATGATATGAACACAAAAAAAGTGAAACTAGGATACCGTAATAAGGCATTTGGTGCAACTGGACATGACATTTTATGGTTAATAATAAAAAAATGTAATATAAGTGAGAAAGTTATGAAATTATGCATGTCAGTATATTGTAATTATAATGTAAAAATACTTGCAAATGGCTGCTTAAGACAAGAGGTGCATATGAAGAGTGGTGTAAGACAGGGATATCTTTGCATTAGTTATGAATGTGATGGTATCGGAAATAAATTACAAACTGAAGGAGGTGGCGTATATAACAACTGGAGGGGTAATGATTCCAGTCCTAACATATATGTATATATATATATATATATATATATATATATATATATATATATATATATATATATATATAAAAAATATTATAATAACTGCAACAAACAAAATTTGGATAAAAGAAGTAATAATTTGCATAAATTAGTGTCTAAAGATGACAGGGATGGTTTTAAATAAAGAGAAAAATAAAGGTTTAGGTGACGTAGTAAAGATTGGGGGTATATATTTTACAATGAATGAAATTTCTGTGTTAGGCATAACATTCAGTAATAAAGATATAAGTAGAATTCAATGGAAGAACAATAGAAAAATAAAACAAGACATTTTTTCTGGACAACATATAATTTATTATTCAGAAAAAAAAGGCTTGTTTGATAAGTTCAGTACTGATGGGGAAGATAGCATATTTTGCAAGTATATTTATATTGCCAACAGTATTTGAAAAGGAATTATTGTAGACAATTTTGCATTTAAATGGGGTTCAAGATTTAACACGTTTGCGTTTAAATGAAGAAGGGGATTTAGGGATGATTAACCCACTGGTATATGCTACTTTATTAAATTTGTACAAAGTGATAAAGTAGATAAATGAAAAATATGAGAGATTAGTAGTGAAACTGTATAAATATAAGTATGATAAATTATGGGGTATGCTAAAAACAGTAAAAGAGAAAAAAGAGAGTATAAATGAAGAAATAAAATGTTACCAAGAAAAATTGTTTGTGCAGAAAATAAAAAAAAATAATGATACAGAAAAAGACAGAAAAGTATGGTATAAGAATGCAGTAATACAATATTATTGTGTAAAGCCATGGGGAAATCTAACAGAGGGAAAAATTAAAGCTATAAAAATAAAAAGCAAATGGTGTTATCAAAAAGTAGGATATCAAAATATTTTTGTACAGACTGTAATAGATAAATTGCCAGTAAACGGAAATATGCCATATAAAAAGAAAAGTAAAAGAATATGGCCGGGATTCACTAATCCTCCGTGTAAGACTAAGTCTTACACGGAAACTGCAGTGTAAGAGTATGATGTCAGCGAGTCATGCATATTCATCAGGACGTGCTGACTCAACTCTAAGGCTAACACGGAGCATGCACGAGTGCAGGGGGTGTGTCAGACTGCCGAGCAGTCCAAATATCCATGCCCCTGCAAGTGCCTAAACTGCAAATGTCAACTGAAATGAGCGAGTCCGCTCAAATGTCTACATACCTAACACTACACTCCCCCACATTCTAAATCCCTGTACAAGTTTAAAATGTAAAGCTTTCCTTTTTTTTTATCATTCCCGATATAGCTGCCCGTATTTGCGCGTGTATGCACTGGTTTGCCCATTGCTTAGCTACAGTTAGCAGTGTAGACATCGAAGAGGATAATAAACTACTTATATGCAAATTAAGCCAAATAGCAATAACGTAGTGGTAGAGCCCTCACACAAAGAGGAGGCATTCCCGGTTAGGGTCCTGCCACTCCCCTTCCTATTTTCTGTATGAAATGTGTGCATAAAAAGAATTCCTGACATTTACCTTTTAAATTTCAGTAAAATGCATTGAAATGGCCTATGTGGTAGTGAACGATATTTTTTATATATATATATATATATATATATATATATATATATATATATATATATATATATATATATATATATATAAGAAGGTAGAATGGTCATGCATACTGATAAATGCATAAGTAATGTGAAGCACTGCTAAGCAAAGTTTACTAGTATTAAGCACAGTGAAGTATAATTGCTTATAGCTTAGCACTGCTTTAACTAGCGCAATAGTTTTGCGTGGAGCTGCGCATCGCACCAACTAGTTCAAAGTCGGGCAATGTCGGGCAACGTAGAGCAACGTAGAGTAACGTCGAGCAACGTTGGGCAAAGCTCAGCAAAGTCGGCTAAACACAGCCACACCTCTTATCCAGTCTGGCCAGTAGTAAAATAAAAAGCAATGACAGGCCTCGAACCTGGGATACTGTGCACCATAATCACAGTACTAAACCACGAAGCCATGACAGCTTTAAATATGGACGCATTTCCAACACGCTCATATTTATCAATGGAAGTTTACTCATTGCTAAGCAGGTTTGCTCTTAGCTGAGATTTTTCAAAACCGGCCAATCATAGATAAGTGCAGGAAATTAGGCATATTTAAGCTCCATAGGTGGGAATAATTGCCATAACTGATTGTAGCTCCCATCTGCAGACAGTATGGCCGGTGTTGGAGAGGGCACTCATTTTTGAGTGCAACGGTGGGGCATTGAGGAGTCAAAAGTTATGGTTTGGCTCTTTGTCCATCATCATGATGCAAGACTCCTGCAAGGCCAGTTTCAGGGCACTGAGTACAAAGCGGAAGCCTGGAACTGTTTAGCACATGATCTCACCAGTGCCACAGGTGTCCCTTGGACTGGTGAGCAGGTCAGACACCACTACGCAGACCTGAAGAGATGCAAGGAGGATCAACTGAACCAGTGGATACAGGAGGTCCGTGGAATGGAAAATGCTCCACTACTGAGTATGTTGCCATGGAATGAAGTATGTAAGAATTGCTATTGTAGTCTATATTATGGATAGGTATGTCTCAATATCCCTTCATTTACTTCACAGCTGCAGGTGTCCGTGCTGCGAATCAGCAAGCCTATGCAGATAGGCTGCTAAGGCTGCGCCACCAGGCAGGTTAGTAATTATTCCACATGTGTGGTCATATAAAAGAAGTGAGAGGCTCAAGGCTCCTGAGAGCACCCCAGCACTATCGGGTTATACCTCATATCATGCGTTCCGGCCCCAAAATCTGGACCAAACCACAAAAGGAGGGGGAGTATCCATATTCATAAAGGATACCCACACCTCCAGGTTTGTGGCAATGCACGAAGCATCGGAGACCATCCAGGTGCAATTAACCATAGGTAAAACTGCCCTACAGTTTGTAGCATGCTACAGACCACCCTCTCAAACTCAGGAAACCCACACAGCCTTCCTGAAGACACTGGAGAGTATGAATGTCTCTCCAAACACCATCATATTGGGTGACTTCAACTACCCAAACATAAACTGGGAACATTACTCAAGCCCCAACACCCTAGCCCAAAGGTTCCTGGAGTTCATAAACTCAAATGCTATGGAACAACTAGTCACCATTCCCACAAGAGGAGAAAATATACTAGACCTGATCATCACAAACATGGGGACAAAATGCTCCACACCGGAAGTATATCCCTCATTGGTAAGATCAGACCATAAATTAATCTCACTGGAGATCCACATCCCGCCCCCAACCCCAGCAAAAAAGACCACAGTGAAGAACTTCTCAAAAGCAAACTTCACACTTCTTAAGACTGGAGTGGTATCCTTCAAGGCCCCCGAGCCAGTGAAAACCACAACCCACGCTGCTGAAACCCTTACAAATGCCTTCTACGAGCACCTCCAGGAATGTATGGATCAAACAATCCCTAATAAAATCAAGACCCTTTCCACCAAAGGCAGGTGCCCGGTCTGGTGGACCCCAGCCATAAACAAACTCTACAACAAGAGGAGAAAGCTACTACATGACAGAGCAAAATCCCTAAAAGGGAAGGCATCTCTGATCACTACTAGCAAAAAACTACAATCACTCATAAAATCATCCAAGGCCAACTTTGAGAGAAAAATCGCTAATGACACAAAAGACAATCATAAGGCCTTCTTTAGCTATGTTAGAAACCTGGGTGGAAACTCCCAGATATGCTCAGAATTAGTCCAAAATGATACAAAAATCACTGAACCCACAGACATTGCCAACATACTGGCAGACAGGTTCAGTGCAAATTTCTCCCCTCCCTCCCCAAAAGGAGAAATATCTATCCCACCAGAGTCTAGACTCCCAAACATCTCAGATGCCCAGGTGAGAGCTGCTCTCTCTAAAGCAAAAAACACAGCATCAATGGGACCGGACGGTGTCCCCGGCTGTGTGCTACATGAACTCAATGAGGAACTAAACCCACACATAAGGCTGCTGTTTAATCTTAGCCTTACTACAGGATACGTACCCAAAGAATGGCGTACGGCAACTGTGGTCCCACTCCACAAATGGAAATTACCGCCCCATAAACTTGATGAGCCTTGTCCGCAAAGCTATGGAGAGGATCATAATGGAACTCATAAATAAAGACATTGGGGACCTACAGACACTGGATCCTACCCAATTTGGCTTTGTCAAGGGCAGATCCTGCCTCTTGAACTTGGTCGACTTTTTTGAAACAGTCACTAAGGCCATTGATGAGGGTAAGGCAGTTCACACAGCCTACCTTGACCTAGCAAAAGCGTTCGACATGATACCCCACTCGGGCATCAAAGAAAAGCTCACCAGCTTAGATGTAAACCCATATGTCACAAGATGGGTTGCAAACTGGCTCAAGGACAGAACCCACAGGGTTAGAGTTGCTGGTGCCATGTCAGACTCTAAGCCGGTCACAAGCGGTGTCCCACAGGGCTCAGTCCTGGGCCCCCACTTGTTCATCATTTATTTTTCTGAAGTGCAGGCAAACATAGGGGGATTGTGGCTGACAAAATTTGCAGATGACTGCAAACTGGGCACCATAATTGACACTCCATCAGACACAGACATCCTCCAGAGAGGTCTCATAGAAATGGATAACTGGTGCCAGAGCCATGGCCTTAAGCTAAATGCCAAAAAATGTATAGTCATACCCTTTGGGAAAAACAAGGTAACCCCTAATTACTACATAGGTGGTAATCCATTAAACACGGAAGATGTTATCAGGGACCTGGGGACCCAAGTTGATAGTAACCTCTCTTTTGACACTCACATTGCCAAAGTGGTTAGGAAGACCTTCTACATTGCCCATCTGATCATGAAGGGATTCACAACCAGATCAGGAGAAGTCATTGTACCCCTGTACTCTTCACTTATCAGACCAATGATTGAGTACAACGCCCCATTCGGAATGTACCTTACCCGACACCTGCAGCAGTTGGAAAGACCCCAAAAGTTCCTCACCAAAAGGATAAAGGGGCTCAAACATATGTCATACACTGCCCGACTGAAGAAACTCCAGCTCTATTCAGTCGCATACCGTCTGCTCAGAGGTGATCTGTGCCTGACATACAAGGCCAGGTCCAACCCGGAATTAATGGACATGCTCCACCTCAAAAAATCCAAATCCACCAGAGCCACGAGAGCAAGAGACTTAAACCTCAACACGGATATAAATAGGACGTGCTGCAGGGACAGATTCATCACCTAGAAACTCCCTACACTATGGAACAGAATCCCAGTCCATGTGAGGCAGAGCCCCTCACTGACTCTGTTCAAGAGAAATCTTGACGAGTGGATGGGAGATCATAGGTTTACCCCGGGAATCATCTCTGTGTCACTGCTGGACAGAGGCACAGCAAACTAATGGGTATAGTATTCTCATCCTAAGGGGTGGTGAAAGCCACACACACTCTGGCTAGGCTTATAAATGCCCTAGGGCAGATAGCCTAGTATGAACCTATGAACCTATGAGAGAGCCTGAAAAAGAGTGTTGCGACCCATTAATAAAGGTATAATAAGTGTGGAATAACTTCTCTGCATGTACTGTTATATAAAATAAGTGAGACAGATGTGAAAAGGTATTGTAACCCATTAATAAAGGTATAATATGTATTGAATAAAAGACCTCTGCATGCACTGATATATCAAATAAATGAGAGAGCCACTAGAAAAGTATGTAATGTAATTAATAAAGGTATAATTCCTGGAGTGTGTCCGTTTCACTTTCTTCGATATGTTGTTGTACCCTTGCATTATAGAAATAGTACTGTTGTATTAAATGCAGTCAACCCACACATGGGTAGGCCCTATATAAAGTGGATGAAGGGAGTGCCAGTAGCTGTTAAGCATATATACAGTCCTCAACTGTCGGTTCATGGCCGGCATGTACAGGTTAATCTGGCACATGAGTAGCTTGTTATTGTGTTCCCCAGAAATGTCAGTGTGCTGCTAGAAATGTAGGGGTTGTCAACATATACCTGATAATGTCAACTGAACACATCCAGATATGTAGATACAGAAATATAAATGAAAAATATAAATATGCAGCAGTAACATCTGCATCCAGGACAGTTTGTATGTCAGATACAGGTCAGGTATATCAAGAACTAGCAAAACCCATTTCACAATTTAACGGACATTGCCTAGTGTAATAATACATGTAGGGGACATATAACTGCTGTCAATAGGAATGTAGTGTAAACTATAAGTATATATAAGTTGTTAATGGAGGTATCTTTTTACACCCTACTGTATGTGCATAAACAATGAAATTCCACACCTCAGTGGGTATGTCTAATATCATAACATTTGTTGGGACACATGTCCTATTGGTTTATAAATATCTGCATTTACTTCATAGCATGTGCCCTGTTCACATACCACAATCTTGGTGGCCTGTTGCCACCAATCAATCCTGCATGCTGTTGGAATGTCTACTGTTGTTCTATATATGCATGTGTTATGCTTGCTGTTCAGCTGTTGGAACCCTGGTGTGTTGGGTTAATGGGAATACTACTGTATGCTGTTACACCTAAATTGGAATGCTGTTGGCTATTACTAACCCATATTGTCATTAAATCCTCCTAAACATAGAACATATGGGAAGGCCGGTCCCAGCGGACCTACCTGTCCCACCTCAGCTGGCGATGGCACTTGGCACCAGCAGTTCCTGTGCCCAGCCCGGGACCTCCTCCTCTATTGGTCCTGTGCCACCTTCGGGTGAAAGTGCTGCAGGGGATGGGGCTCATCCCCCCATGCAAGCGTGGCTGGAGGAGGGCCACCTATCACCCTCCAAATGGTCCGGGCTATGGTTCATAGGGAGATCGAGCATTCAGTCGCTGATCCTCTATGCCAGCTCGAGGCAAGAGTGGCATGACTCATGGGTGAGTCTGCCCCTCTTATGCAGCCACCAGCACAGCCACCCTCCAGGCTGTGAAGGTGCAGTGGTGACTGCCCATGGGTGGGGATCTCAGTTCCTCTGTTGCCATCTGTGGGCTCATGGGCTTGCGATTTCCAAACACCCTTCCCCGTCAATGGTGTTCACCCACCCCATGTGTCATACTCCACCCCTGTATGTGTCTTGTTTGTCTTGTCTGTTTACCTCCCCTACCTACCTCCCAAAATATACCTACTTCCCCTATCCCACATTCCACTCTCACCTGAAAAAAAAAATGGGCAATCTGATCCCACAAAAAAATTATGCCCCATACATAGCTGCTCATTTTGCACACATGTCCGCTGGACACAGAAACTGAAATTTAATTGGCAGTACAACATACTTCGTTGTCCTCACCCCTCTCTCAGGGGTGGAAGGTTTCAAATTTCCCTTCAAATTACTAGTATATGCACAGCTGTTGCTGTTAAAGAAATGGGCAGCTATGGACCTTCCCTACACCCGTCCTGCACATCCCGAGCTGTTTTCACTACTGTCTTTCCCTCTTTATGCCCCTTTTTCACCACTTTCCTATCTCCCCATTTTCTTTTCTTTCAAAGAAATGAGCGCGGGGGTTAGTGGGAGTAAGCACTTTTAAGCAGTAGTTAGCGGGTCTGCGCGAGTGTGTGACTGTGTGCGCTTGTGTGCGCTTAGCTAAGCTTAGCTAAGCATCACGCAAATTCACGCAAACCCACTTACAACTGCTTAAAAGAGCCTTAGTCACTCTGTATGTCAGAGCCATTGTTCTGCTCAGCAGCAAAACAAAATACCTCTGTCAGTCTCATACCCCGGACCTTGTACACACTAGACTGCATGAAGTACCACTGAGCCATGGTAAACATACAACAAATTGGTGCTGAAATCAATATATCATGCATCAGAATGAGTGAATGTAAAGGACAAATAGGAATGCCATAACACAAATCCTGTTCTGTGGATCTTTACCAACAGTTCTTGTGGAATTGCATTACACAACTGTGAAAAGAGAACCAGCCATTTCAGCAGGAAATAATGTTACAGCAGCACTTTACAACCCCCACACAGTATCATAGCAGGACAAACACTAGCATATCTGACTAGGGCAGAGGCCATACTTCCCAACTGTGACTAATTTTCAGGCATGTCCCTGATTCCGAGACAGGCTTTAGCTGTGCCCCTCTGAATTGCACTGAAAGCTACTGAAGTTAGGCAGAAAGGTGGTGAATTACACTTAATGAATAATGACAATAAGTAAGAGTTAGACACTGCTTGTACTTCAGAAAAGGTGTATTAATCCATATGCTCTGGTTCTCTCAAAGTCTCAACCTAATGTTCCTAATATTGTAAAGGTGTACCTCACTTCAACCTACTTTTCCCTGAGTCTGTTCAAATATGTACCTGAGTGTTTGAGAGGCCTGGCAGAGGCAGAAACACACAGGCATATCAGCTATTCTGTTACACACTGTGAAAATAGCTATGGAAGGAGTTCCAGAAGCATACCCTTATGTAGGAATACGACACTGAAATACCAAGGGATGTAGCCATGTACTGGTAGCAACCAACTGTGACAATGCCATTGTTCCAGTGCTGAAAAGACCAGTGTGGTGCACAAAGAATAACAGGCTAACCTCTAGCTACCATCTGGATAGGTCCACAGTTGGGAGCTACGCAGACAGACTACTTGCCTTGGTAAACTAACAGGTACACAGCATCCCTTTAAGTCCAGCAAGATAAAGTTCACACTTTAATACATAATGCTCTCTGTCCTACTGCATCCCTTCCCAAATGTACAATAAACGTGTGTGTTCAGGGCCTACCAAGGATGTAGGTAGGCATACTCAGTACTGAAATTTGTCCAGTTTTCGTGAGCAGCCTGTGCTAATGTCAACACTAAAAAAGCACAAACTGTTCAAAAGTGAGTAAATATATATTCACAGTATAGCAGTTCACAAACAGTTCATGTGCCAAATTAATACATCTCAATAACTACTTTTGTATGGCAGTTAATTGTATAAGTAGAAAAGAAGCTACATACTCCCATGTATCTTGTGTTAGCATTTTTAGGGGTGAGTACAATCCTACACTGACAACTGTGTAGTGGAAGTGGCAACATTCAGGTCTGAGTACAACATTTATATCACTGGCTACACCCCTCGATTCAGATATAAGAACTATACCAACCTTCTGACTTACACAACGGTGTCCACAGCAAACAAGCATGGGCCCCACTTTGGAAAGCAGAAAGGGCTACGCCTACCTGACATAGCAATGTATAGCATTGGGTTGTTATAAAATTGAGTACTGAAATTACCACACAGCAGGCTGCATGCTATTACCAAATGGTGGCCACCAATTAGTGCAGAGGCCATCACATGCACATGTGCAGATACCTATAAAACTAGGCTGTACCTGCTGGCCACACATGCAATCATCCCATTGCAGATGGTGAGAGAGAGACACAGAGACAGAGACAGAGAGAGTGAGAGAGACTCACACCCCCACCCAGACCAGTGGAAAAATATATATATATAATAAACTAATAAATAATAAAAAAAAAGAACATAAAAAAATTACATTAAGCCAAAGATACAACAAACTGAAAACTACGAACTCATACAAAGGAAAGGTATGTAACAGATATGTATTTACTGGCCTATAGTAGATTTATTTGAAGACCACTCTGCATACTTTGAAACATCAATATGTGGCAGCAGTACATATCTATGCACAGATGCCCTTCATAACTACTGCCATGGACAAATCAGTGTGTAGCTGTGTGCAGTGGGACATAACTGTGATTTATGCAGCTCAGCATTAAATGTCAAACATCTGAACCATGTTATCTGTGTTCTGTACAGTAGTGTGGAAAATGGCTGTTTGGGGGAGTAGCGCTTACAGCTCTATAACTATGGATGTGACAGAGTAACACATGCATGATAGTTATATAAACGTGTAGCTTAGCATTGGTAACTGCTGTACCAGGCTAGTATGCTAATCTAGCATTTGCAGCTATGTATACACCCTCGAATATTACTGTGTTCTCACACGTGACACCTGTTCATGTTGCAGCAAGGTCCAACATGTCAGCCATGAGGTCCAGGGACTTACAAAAGTGTGGACCTTGTGTGTGTATGGCACACACATATGGAGAGATATATCAATGTCAGGTATATTAGCATCTGTACATGTCATAGAGCAAGGGACATACTGCAACTGTTTCTAAAGGGAGGTCATATACATGTTGGAGAAGGTTGTTATGTGCATATTTGTATGTAGGTAGTAGTGGTGTGTGGCAAACAAGCCAGCATACATTGCTGGTATATGACATGTGGTGGTTAAACACTATGGGTGTGATTTGTTAGGTTTGCAGTGTTGCAGCCAGTGAGGCCTGCTAAAGCCACATGGGCTGAGAACACCTTCAATGCATTTCGCACAAGACTGTGCAATATCATTACATACCTGTATAACTCACATACTTCGCATAATTGATATTCCCACCATGAAAGGTGGACTGGATATGTGCCTATATGTATATCTATATGTATACCAATGAATGTTTATATGTCTGTGTGTGTGTATACATATATATATCTATCTATGTATATATATATATATATATATATATATATATATATATATATATATATATATATATATACACACACACACACACACACACACACACACACACACACACACACATATATATATATATATATATATAGAGAGAGAGAGAGAGAGGGGGAGAGACTGAGTAATATTTATTGCGACAGATGCCTGGTGACAAAGCCATGGCCTCAAGCTCAATGTCTGAAATTCATTGGCATCCCTTTTGCTAAATACTCTGTACCCATGAACTACCACATAGGTGGTAGTCGACTTAACACAGAAAGTGTGATAAGAAATCATGGGGCACAGGTGGACAGTAGTCTCCCCCTTGATAATCATATTGCCACACTAGTCATGTAATCTGTCTACATGGCACACCTCGTCACAAATGCTGTGTCATCTAGGGAAAAAGAGATCAGTGTTCCCCTCTACTCATCACTCACAAAACCCATTATAGAGTACAATGGCCCTTCTGGTATGTACCTCACAAGACATCTACAGCAACTGGAAAGGCCACAGACATACCTCACAAAGAGTAATACTGTCCTCAAACAGATGCCCCATGCAGACCATCTCAGAAAACCACAGCTAGACTGTGTCACATACTGGCAACCCAGAGGTGACCTCTGCCTAACATACAAAGCTATGTCAAACCCAGAGCTGTTGGACATGCTTCATGTAAACAGATCACAATCCCTACGAGCTACACACTCTAGGGACCTAAACCTTGTCACCTCAATAAACAGAACATGCTGGAGGGATAGATTCCTATCTCAGAGACATCCCACACTCTGGAACAAACTACGTATCAATAGCAAACAAAGCCCCTCAGTAGCACTCATCATGAATAGTCTTGATGATTGCATGGGAGATAGGAAATACACCCCAGGAATCACCTTTGTGGCTCTGCTTGACAGGGACAAATGAAAGAAAATTACTTGGGTGTCAAAGGCCAGGGTACCATCTGGCCAGGCTTCTATAGGCCCTAGGGCCAATAGCCTATTACCTACCTATGAACCAATACACACCCACATGTACTTGTTGCAATAATTGCTATGTGAGGTTGACTGAGTGTGATGGTGAAGGTGTTGGTGAATGTGTCACAGTTGTGTATATGTGGGATAGCTTAGTGGGAAACTCTTTCTGTCATGGTATTATGTGCCCTAGCTCTGATCCCAGCAAAAGATGTGTATGCTATTGCTAGCCAGAAAAATCAGTGTGGCATACAGTCTGACGTTGTCCCTTTGTGTTAACTGGGGTGTGCCATTGGAGGATAAAGCAGTACATGTATGCTCATTGATTGTTACTGCTGGTGAATCATACCCCTGTATGAACTGTAGTACTACCTGAAGCTGTAGACCTAAACAGCACAGTATGGTGTATGTCCACATTGCTTGGAAACAGTGTTTTGTGTGTTCCCTGTAGTCCTCATAGATTACATACCTCAGGCATAAGGGTTTGTAAGTATTGACACAGTTCTGTATGGTACACAAGTAAAGCTCATCTGGGTTGCCATACCTCTGTGTCCTGTATGTATGTCTGATGTGTGTGTGGGTATACCTGTAACATGCCCTCAGTCATATGTGTATTACAGGATACAAGTGCGTATCTAGCAACATGTATAGTCTAGTACAGCAGTATGCCACCTATAGTCACAAATGTGCACATATTGTAGGCAGGGGTTTTCCATCAACAACTAGTGTGGTATACTGGTAATACTGTAACTGGACTTTACAATCATTGCAATGGATTACATATTTCGTTATGCATTAGCTTGATAGATACCTCCTGTGGCTAGGTGGTGCATTGTGTCACATACAGCGTGCCATGTACTGTTGCATAGTCTTACATAGTGGTTTCTCTTAGTTGCTGTGCAGAAAATGTTTTAATATATAGAGCATGTCTGGCACTGTCAGGCAGTTGTGGGTTGGGCATTTATATGTGGTATTGAAAGTGTGTATCCTCTGACAGACAATAGTTTGGTATTGATGGCAGTTCAGTGATATCTGTATTGTAGAATGTTAAGTGTGCCACATGACTTGCTCACACATATTGTTTTATTGTCTTCCAGGGTCATGTCCCATCATCGCAATCCAGCCTATAGCTGTGCAGAGGATGAGATTTTAACCAACTGTCTCATCCAACAGTACACCCTGCTATTTTCAAGAACCAGCAAGGACCAGCATGAGTGGACTGCACTGTGGCAAGATGTTGTCCGTAGGATAAATGAAATAGGCATGCATAACCGGACTTATGAGCAGGTACAATATCACTGCAGTGATTTACTTAGACATGTCCGGCAGCATGCGTCTGATGTCCTTAGGCAACAGCTTGCCACAAATGGTGGGGTTGCCACCTATCCCCCCCTCACCAGAGTGGAGGAGCTGCTCCTGAGCCTGGGGGCTCACACCCAACAACAACAACAACAACACACATGCATCATCATGGAGGCCGGAGCCCCCCAGCAAGTTCACATGGAGCGTGCAGGTAAGATGCCATATCTGCAGACTACTGTTTCCTCTATTGTTAGATCATGCATATGTGAGATATTTACTGTGTAGTTAGAAGATGTGGAGCCTGGTGTTGTTCAAGACTGATAATTTGGAACATGATGTGTAGGCCTGTGACTGTCAACCATTGTGCTACTGTAAGATTGCAAACCCACAGTAGCAATGCCACAGTTGTTGCCACTGACAGACTGTTTCATATCCTTGTAGGTCCCTCTGGTGTGACAGCAAGGCAGCAGACCCATGCTGGTGAGTGTGTTCTACATTAAATATTGCTAACAAAATGTGCATGTCATAGGTGAGGTGTAGGCTATGTACACATGTAACACACCTATGCATAATGCATGCTGTGCATGTTTTCTGTGCGACTATGCACATCTCAGTAACGTGAGTGGCTGCCTCAAACACATGCAATACACTGAGCTTCCCAAACAATTGTGGCTACACTATAGTGGACATTGGATAGGCAGTTGATACACATGCACACGACATACACAACTCTGTCATACGCAGTACATGTTAATATGCTACACACGGCATACTCAGGCACAAGCTGTAAGGTCACACTCCAGTATCCCAAATGTCATCTACACAGCACACATAATATTCCTGAGAGGTAGAGGCCTATCATGGGGCAATGCAAAACTCTCCAACACACAACACATTCATGTTAGGCAATGTTCCCTATTGGGCAACTTACAAACCCATGTAACAACTGGCTGTGAAATGGTGAATATAGCCATGGTACTGCGGTTCAGATACAGCATGATAGGTGCCAGTCCAGCACACATAAGTAGCCTTGAGTGACCACATGATGCTACATGATGATAGCTCATGGTACAACACACTATCCAGTTACAGTAACCACAGTACTACACATAGCATTCATTGCTATGCACCTCAGTGTTCTGTGTGTGCAAACATATGCACCTATACACAATATGCATAGCAATCACCATTTGCACAAAGTGACACATATATGTCTTGTAATGTTATTGAGTGTATAGGTCACATGACACACATTGGGTATGTGTAATGCTTAACGTTGCAGTTGTGTTGTAGCATGCCATGTCATGGCTGGCACTGGCATGTCCACAATATGTTCTACACTCACCATAACTACTGTACAATGGCTATGTTGGCAATGGTATTCCATCAGGTATACATGCACGACTCATCCTGTGTGTATACATAGCATGCATGTGCTAAACCTGTGTCCACAATTATCTGCTAAAGACACAAATGCTCTAATCAGAAGTGGATATCTATGTGACACACTGATACACATCCAGCCATGGTATGTATACCTGTGAGTGATGGTGCACAGGACATTGCAGAGCTTTTAATACCTGTACAGCTATGTTGTGTCCATGTACACATTGCGTTCCAGTGTGAAGCCAATCACTGAACAAAACACACATGCATCAAAGCCATGTATACTGTTATTAGCAAGGGCTGTCTACACTCACACTGCATGCTGTTGAGCAACACATGCCCTGCATGCTGTCACATTTGATATAAATGTTTGGCTTGTGATACTGTACCACACCATCACACGCTATTGAGTATTTCCTGGATTACTGATGGTGTGTGTGTGTGTGTGTGTGTGTGTGTGTCTGTTGTAGTGAGGACTGTATTTGTGTGCATGTGTCCTTGTGTGCATGTGTGCATCTGTGCATGTGTTCATGTGTACATGTGTGCATGTGTTCATGTGTGCATGTGCTCATGTGTTCATGTGTGCATGTGTGCAGACATCATGTACAGGTCGTAAAGTGTGTTTCCTGTCTCCCGCTCACAGGTGCTGATTATGGGCTGGTTCACTGCAGGAGGGAAATTAATGTCACTGAGCATGATAGTGATAATGATGATAGGTGTGTTGAGGCACAGACATGTTTGCCAGGGTCTGTCGTTGGGCCAGCAATCGACAGTACACAAGTGTACACCCATCCATGCACACAGTCATACTGCCAATACATCCATCACCAATGTCCTTAACTGAGGGACAGCGTACAGCTGGCATTGGCCAGGACAGTGTGGTATCTATGGCACATGCATCCCAACACAGCAGCCATACCCATATGTCTGGAAGTGTACCACATAGGCAGATGTCCAGGGGTTCTCATCAGAGTACTGGTGCTCATCATGCCACTGGTAGATGTGCCACAGGTCTTACAACCTCACGCATGTTCCAGGCTGTCATGGAGGCACAGGCACATATGGAACGGTACACCAGACAGGGACTAAGGGCACAGAGGGCACATAACACCACTTTAAATGACAGTATCCGTGACCTAGCAGATGCCATCCATAATTACACTGAGGTCATGCATAAACATTGGGGTGAGACATTAGATGTCCTCCGCAATGTCATGTCCATGTGTCAGGACAGTGCGGGATGGGTGAGACATGGATGTGGACATATGCCAGCAACATCAGCAGCTGGCAGTAGCCGTGGACGTCCCTCAAGTCACAGCCGCTCCTGTAGTGCCAGTACCAGCCTCAGCAATGTTGGGGGTGGGCTGTCCATAGACCATCCTAGACGACCACATGCACATGGCTCTGGACAGTCCCAGCAGGGTCCTGGGTCCAGTATACATCCATCTACCTCTGGGGATAGTACCCAGTCAGGCTTAGTACCTGATAGTGTCAGTAGCACCCCTGCCAGGCACAGGTACCGTTTCTGTGGCCAGAGATGGTGATCTGTAAAGCCTGGCAGGTACTGTCTGTGGCTGTCCCACAAATACCCGTATATGGCAGCCACATGGTGGAACAGTGTGCATGCAGGCACACACACATAAACAAGACACCTAGGGCTACCACATACACACACACATTACATCAACATTGGCCCATAGCAGTACTCTTGGCCCTCACACACACATACACACACACACACACACACACACACACACACACACACACACACACATACATACATGTCGATTGTATGGCTCACTGTAGGCCTCTGGCAAACCAGCAACACACCCTGTGCATATGATGAATCCTGTGCCACCTCCTGTCATCTGTATCATTGATGCAGGATCAGGCTACCATGGTGCTGATGCACAGCATGACTTTATAGCAGTATAGCAATGTTATCATGTTGTCAGCAGTAGAGTGTAATGATATGCTTGAAGGTGTAGCTGAGCAGGCATGATGCATGTAAGCTATGATTGTCAAGGTAGTAATGTTTATACCAGGGTTAGTTCCAATAGTGTATTGTCCGCCTATGTGCCACTTGGTTGATGTGTGTAGTATTGGTAGCATGTGTTAGAGAGTGGACAGTATGTGTGAGATGTGTGTGGCACAGATTTGCAGGTGTACATTTGTGAACATGGTGGAGGTGCACTGTCTGCATGTACGTGCATAGTGGACACATGGGCAGGGTGACATGCCCTGTATTATACAGTAACACTCCATAGTCTCGATTGGTGGCCAGTAAGCATTGTACTACACACATTTTGGAACTTGACTACACATGTGTGTATGACATGGTTTGACACTGTACTGTGGGTGATACTGTTACTATCTGTTGCATTCTGGTAGTATACACAACTTCAACAGCCTGACCATAACCAATTGTTAGATGATGTCTTGACAACTGACACACAGATGTAGGACACACAGTAACATTTGGACACTTCAGGTACTATAATATGCCAGTAACCTGTAGTATTCACCTGCACCCATTACTGTGACCACTCCTGTTTGGCATATAGCTCTCTTAGGTACAAGCAATCACAGTAAGGATATGTCCGTCCATTTGTGGTAATGCATACTGTGGCCTATTATGCATTCTCCA
Source organism: Protopterus annectens (assembly GCF_019279795.1). Taxonomy (NCBI): domain Eukaryota; kingdom Metazoa; phylum Chordata; order Ceratodontiformes; family Protopteridae; genus Protopterus; species Protopterus annectens. The sequence goes on from NC_056739.1 coordinate 1,882,603,796, forward strand.
GATGGCACACATCCTTCACAAGGGTATCACACAGACAGATCCCTGTTGTCAAACCCATGCTGTAAAGCTATAAGCCAACCAAAGCATAGTCATCCACCTTTATGGAACATAGTATCCCCACAGTACCACATAGGTAGTAGCCACCACCATGAAGAACAGGTACCGATGCGTACATGCAACCAAGTGGTACGTCATCTGTCCTTTGATAATCACATTTCCAAAGGTATGTTTGAATCTCTTGGTGGATCACATAAGCAATACGAGGTCTGCATGCATATCCACAAAGGTTGTTGTACACCTCTAATGAATAGCCATTATTGATAGACTCTGCTGCGTTTGAACAGGTCTGACATATACCTTGGCCATAAACCCTCACGCACACAATTCTATAAAAACCGTAATGAGTGTGTGTGACACAGTTGACCTAGGCCAGGGATCACTGCAGTGGCTGGCCTTGTCACAAGCATACAGATGTGACATAGGGTCTGGAAAGCAGCAGCACACTCTTGAAAAGATATCAGATGTGTTCTTGGAGAAAGCAGGGTTCCCACACATGCAATAATTGAGGTCACATGTACGTACATGTATTCCCACACAGCTAACTCACATGTGCAATGCACATACTGGTGTCATACTGATATGTCATACAGTAGTAAAAGCAAAACCCATTAAACAACAGTGTCACACACATCGAGCAAACACACACACACACACACTCACCAAGTGCAGGATTCAAACCACTGCCTAACTATTTCATGAAACGAAAGGAGTAAGTATTAACACGACACGCTATACACATTACTGTGAGTTCTTTTTTCCACAGGTGTATTTGTAGGATGATGACATCATCCGACTTGACAACGATTAGTATACCACTCTTAAGGTGTGTGAGTACTCTCCAAAAAGGCTGCTCTTCTCCAAGGAGATCACACACAAACAGACACACACTTGTCAACTGCAGGATTCAAACCCCTACTTAACTGCTTTATGTTACTACAGGAGTACACATTTACACTACATGCTATACACATTACTGGGAATTCTCTTTTCCACAGGTATATTTGTAGGATGGTGATATCATCAGACCTGACAACAATTAGTATACCACTTTTAAGGTGTTTGAGTACTCTCCAAAAAGGTTGAGCATCTCCAAGGAGATCATACACAAACACTTATCAAGTGCAAGATTCAAATCACTACCTAACTGCTTTATGCTACTACAGGAGTACGCATTTACACGACGTGTTATACACATTACTGTGAGCTTTCTTTTCCACAGGTATATTTGTAGGATGGTGACATTATCAGACCTGACAACAATTAGTATACCACTTTTAAGGTGTTTGAGTACTCTCCAAAAAAGTAGTTCCTCTTCAAGGAGATCGCACACAAACAGACACACACACACTTGTCAAGTGCAGGATTCAAATCTCTACTTAACTGCTTTATGTTACTACAGGAGCACGCATTTACACAATGCACTATACACATTACTGTGAACTCTATTTTCCACAGGTATATTTGTAGGATGGTGACATCATCAGAGTTGAGAAAGATGAGTATACCAATTTTCAGGTGTTGTAGTTGTCTCTCCAAAAAGGTTGCTCCTTTACTAGGAGACACACAGAGTCATATAGGTGCCAAGTGCAGGATTCAAACCCCTACCTAACTACTTTATGATACTAGAGCAGTATGCATTTACATGATGCACTATACACATTAATGAGAGTTCTTTTTTCCACAGGTATATTTGTAGGATGGTGACATCATCAGACTTGACAAAGATGAGTATACCACTTTTAAGGTGTTGTAGTTGTCTCCAAAAAGGTTGTTCCTCTACAAGGAGATACACACACACAGTTGTCAAGTACAGGATTCAAACCACTACCTAATTACTTAATGATAATAAAGCAGTACAAATCTACACAACGCGCTATACACATGACTGTAAGTTAACTTTTCCACAGGTATATTTGTAGGATGGTGACATCATCAGAATAGACAAAGTGGGTCACATTAGGTGACATTAGGTGGGCTACATAGAAGGCATTTGTAGACACTTTGGCAATGTGATCATCAAAGGAGAGTTTACTGTCTACCTGGGTCCCCAGGGCCATAATTGCATTCTCCGTACATTCTGGATTCCCACCTATGTGGTAATTTGTGTGCACTTTGTTTTATCCAAAGGGGATGACTATGCATTCTTTGGCATTCTGCTTGAGGGCATTGTTTTGACAACAGGTACCTGTCTCTGTAAAACCCTTCTGTAGGATGTCTGTGTCAGCCGTGGAGTTGATTATGGACCATAGTTATCAGTCATCTGCAAACTTGTTCAGCCGTACTCCTCCCAAGCTTGCCTGTACCTCTGAGCATTATCTACTGAAAAGGCAGGGTCCCGGGATGCCATTTGTGACTGGTTTAGAGTTGGACATGGCACCCGCATCACTGAACATGTGTGTTTGATCTGTGAGCCAGTTGGATACCCATCCTGTGACATAGCTGTTAACGTTCAAGCTGATAAGCTTGTCCATGATGCCAGAGTGGGGAATGGTGTCAAAAGGCCTTAGTGAGGTCCAGGTGGGCTGTGTGGACTACATTCACCTCCATCCATGTCCTTGGTAACTGTTTCAAATAAGTCAACTAGGTTTAGGAGCCAGGATCTACCTTTAACAATGCCAAGTTGGGTAGAGTCCAGTGTCTGGAGGTCCCCAATGTCTCTGTTTGTGGGTTCCATGATTATTTGCTCCATAGCTTTGCAGACCAGGCTGAGTACGCCTATAGGGCAATGGTTTCCTGGTTCTCTTGTGGCACCACCTTTATGGAGCTGGATAACTGTTGCTGTATGCCATTCTCTGTGTACATAGCCTGTGGTAAGGTTGAGTCTGAACAGTGAGTGTAGGTGAAGGTGTAGTTCCTTTTGGGCCTGGTGTAAGTCACAGCCTGGGACACCATCCAGTCCCATTGATGCTTTGTTCTTAGCTTTGGAGAGGGCTGTTTTGACCCTCATGTCCATGAAGTCTGGTGCTCTGCATTCTTCTGGGATGGACACAGGCCCTTTTGGGGGTGATGGGGAGGAGTTTGCACTGAACTTGTCCCCCAGGATGTGGGCAATGTAAGTTGGTTCAGTGTATCTTTTTTTCATTTTGCAGTAACTGACAGCATATTTGAGAGTTGCCACCTAAATTTTTGGTATAGCTAACGAAGGCTTTGTGGTTGTTATTCTTACATTCCTTGGTAATTTGTCTTTAGAAACTGGCCTTGGATTATTTTATGAGCAATCATTGTTTCTTCCTAATAATGATCAGTGATGCCTTTCCTTTTGTGAAGTTTGCTCTATCATGTGTTCGTTTCCTCCTTCTGTTGTCTACTAGCTTATTTATGTGCGATGACCACCAGATTGATTTCCTATTTTTGGAGGAGTGCATCTTGGTTTCATTTGGCATGTCTCGATCCATGAATCCCTCTAGATGTGCATAGAATGCACTTGTAAATGATTCTGCAGATTGTATAGCATTATCCTATATGAAGGCTGCTTTTGAACTTTCCACTTTAGTCTTGAGAAGAATGCTGTTTGTTTTAGAAACTTTCTTCACAGTGGTTTCCTTGACTGTGGGGGGTGGGGGCATGATGTGGATGTCCAGTGTGATTACTTTATGATCTGATATTACCAGCGAGGGGTCTATCTCTGGTTTGGAACACTGGTACCCCATGTTGGTGATGATCAGGTCCAGTATGTTGTCACCTCTAGTGGGCGTGGTGGCCAGCTGTTCGAGAGCGTTTGAGTTTTTAAACTCTAGGAAGCATTGGGCACAGGACATTGTACATGAGTGATTCTCCCAGTCAGTGTTTTGGTAGTTGTAATCTCCTCATATAATGGTGTTTGGTTGGACCTTTATATTTTCCACTGTTCTCAGGAATACTGAGTGAGGTTCCTGAGACAAGGTAGGTGATCTGTAGCAGGCTACAATCTGATAAGCAGCTTTGCCCAATGTTAGTTGCACTTGCATGGTCTCCAAGGCCTCATGCTGTGCCACTAACCTGAAGGTGTGGTTATCCATAAGGTAAATGGATACAACCCTTCCTTTTGTATTTCACTCTGGGTTTTGGGGCCAAAGATCAGAGGGATTGTGAGTGTTTTACATGGAGCATGTCAAACAGATCTGTGTTTGACATAAGTTTGTATGTTAGGCAGGGATCACCTCTGAGTAGGGGATATACGAGAGAGTACAGCTGGAGCATTTTGAGACGGTCTGTGTATAGCATGTATTTCATGATACTAATGTTATTTGTGAGGTATTTCTGCAGGCTTTCCAGTTGTTGTAGATGTCTTGTGAGGTACATAGCAAAAGGGGCGTTGTACTCTATTATGAATCTAGTGAGTGATGAGTAGAGGGGAACAATGTCCTCATCTATTCTGCATGATACACCTTTTGTGATGAGGTGTGCCACCTAGAAAGATTTCCTGACTACTGCGGGGATGTGATTATCACAGGTGTGTCCACTGTCCACCTGTGACCCAAGGTCTCTTATTACGCTTTCAGTGTTAAGTATACTACTGCCTATGTCGTAGCTCATGGCTACAGAGTTTTAACAAAGGGGATAACAATGCACATTTTGGCATTGAGCTTGAGGCCATGGCTTTGACACCAGGCATCTGCCTCAGTGAGGCCCTTTTGTAGGATGTCCACATTTTCAGTAGTTTCGATTATGGCTCCTAGATTGCAGTCATCTTGAAACTTCATTAGCCACAGACCTTCCATGTTAAAGTTTACTTCAGGGAAGTAGATACCAGACAGGGCAGGACCCAGGACTGAACCCTGTGGTACTTCACTTGTCTCTGGTCCAAAGTCATACTTGGTGTCGGCTACTTTCACAGTGTGTTTTCTGTCAGTTAGCCAGTTGGCAACCCATCTTGTAACATAGCAATTTATACCTAGTTTAGTGGGTTTATCTATAATTCCAGAGTGGGGGATGGTGTTGAAAGCCATGGCAAGATCTACATAGGCTGTGTGAACCACCTAACCCTTGTCTACGGTTCTGGTGACTGCTTCAATGACATCTATCAGGTTTAGGAGACATGATCTGCCTTTTAAAAACCCAACATGGTTGTGGTCCAGAGTTTGGAGATTACCAATGTCTTTTTTTATAAGTTATATGATGATACATTCCATGGCCTTGCAGAGCAGGCTCATCAGGCTAATGGGGCGCTAGTTCCTGGGGTCCATGGTGGCTCCCCCCTTGTGTAGTGGGATAACCGTCGCTGTGTGCCATTCAGCAGGCACAAAGCCTGAGGTGAGGCTATGACTTAACATGGTACATAGGTGTGGTGCCTGTTCATTCTGTAGTTTGTGTAGAACACAGCCTGGGATGTTATCTGGTCCCATGGATGCTGTGTTCCTGGCTTTGGAGAGTGTGTTTTACCTGTGCAGCCGTGATGACAGCAACTTTGCAGTCTTCCGTTATAGAGATGTGCTCTTTCAACGGTGAGAGGGGGGTAAAGTTAGCACTGATCCTATCTGCCAGGATGTTGGCAATATCAGTTGGGTCTGTATATTCAGTGTCATTGTGCTGTAACTCAGAGCAGGTCTGAGTGTTGCCATTGAGATTCTTGACATAGCTATAGAATGCTTTGTGGTTGTCTTTATAATCAGTGATGATTTTGTTTTCAGAACCAGCTTTGGAGGATTTCATCATGGATCACAGCTTCTTAATGATGTTGACCATGGAGCTCCTCCCCTCATGGGATTATACCCTCTTTTGCAACAGTATTTTCCTTCTGTTGTGCAGTTTGTTTATGGCAGGGGAACACCAGATTGGCTTGCTTTTCTTGGAGGATTACGTCTTGGTTCTGTTTGGGATAGCACAATGCATGCAGTCATGTAAGTGCTTATAAAGTGCAATTGTGAAAGATTCAGTAGTTATAACTGTATTGTCCATCTGCATGGGTGTCCTGCAGTTCAGCACTTCTGTGTTAAGAAGCATGACGTTGGCTTTGGAGACATTTATTAACATGGTTTCCTTAATGGGGGTGTGGGTCCAGGATGTGGATATGTAGGGTAATTAGCTTATGGTCAGATGGGACCAATGAGATGCTGACGTCAGGTGTGGAACACCAGTCACGCAGGACAAACCAAACCCCATAACCAACACAAATAACCACAAAGTGAGCTAAATGCTACTCATTGCCAGAAGTCTCAGCCTCAAGATGCACACACTCGAGGCACTTCTCATTATGGAGAATATTGTATCTGTGCAGTATCAGTAACCTAGTTCAAGGCTCCAGACAGCACACCAGCACTACCAGGATACTACTCATTCTATACCTTCCAGCATCAGAACCTGAATCATAGCACATTGGGTGAGGATGTATCCATATTCATCAGGGATACCTACACCTCTCTTTACATGCTCTCTACAAGATATGTGCCCATAAAATGTTGCACAGCAACATTCTACACACTACACAGGTGTGGGGCCACAAAAAGCCCTTGGCATTCATGCTCTATGAGCCTGACAAGTTTGTTCTGCAAGGCAATGGAGGCAATCATAATGGAAGTCAACAATACAGAGATTGGTAACCTTCACACGGTTGAGCACACCCAGTTTGGCTTCGTCAAATGCAGACCACACCTCCTGAACTGGGAGGATTTGTTTGACAGTTACCCAGGCTACAGATGATTGAAATGAGCTCCACACAACCTACCTATACCTTGCTAAGGCCTTTGACACCATTCCACAGTCAGGTATCATAGATGAACCCACCAGCCTGGCCATGAATTCATACATCACAAAATGGATTGCAAACTGGTTCACAGATAGATCCCACACATTACGAGTTGCTGGCTACATGTCAAATTCTACACCAGTAACGACTGATGTCCCCCAGGGTTCAGTCCTGGAGCACCTCCTGTTTGGTATAGACTTCTCAAATGTACATGCCAACACAGGAGAGTTGTGGTTAACTAATTTTGCTGGGAACTGTAAAGTGTTTGCCTTAATAGATTCCCCGGAAGACAGATTCTCCAGAAGGGACTCTATGAGACAGATGTGTGGTGTCAGGATCATGGCCTCAAGCTCACTGTGGAGGAACGCATAGTGATTCTCTTTGTTGAAAACAAAATACCCACAAACCACCACATGGGTTTTACCCCCCTTGAAAATGGCAAGGTGATAAGGGATCTGGGGACACATTTACATAGTCATCTTTCCTTTGACAACCATGTTGCCAAAGTGATTGGGAGATCTTATGTGGCCCACCTAGTCAACAAAGGGTTTGCATCAGGATCCAAAGAGGTAGTGTTGGCACTCTACTCTTACATCATCAGACCTGTCAATGAGTACAGTGCACCATTATGGATGTACTCGACTTAGCATATCCAGCAACTGTAGAGACCACATATGTACCTCACCAAGAGGATTACTGGCCTCGAACAGTTGTGTTATGCAACACAACTGGTAAAACTAAATCTGTTCTTCGTTGCATACCGCCTACTCAGAGGCACACTCTGCCTAACATACAGAGCCATGTCCAACACATAACTGTTGAACATGCTCCATCTACACATAACAACATTGAGTCATCCTACACATTACAGGGATATGAACCTCATCAGTATAATGAATACAACATGCTGGTGGGATAGAGTACCATCCCAGACACTTGCTTACTGTGGAACAGAGTCCCAGTGTACATCAGACAGAACCCCTTGCTGACACTCTTCAATTGGAACTTTGATGAGTGGACGGGAAACAGATAATTCATGCTAGGCATCACATCAGCAGCCCCACTAGAAAGGGGCTTAGGGTACTAACTATTAGAACTAGGCCTTGGGAGACTACCCAATGGTGTGGTGAAAGCTGCACAACTTACGTAGGCTGATATATGCCTTCGTGGAGATAGTCTACTACATACTTATGAACCTATGTGACAGGTACATTTCTACAGATAGTAGATGTGTACGTCATTGCACAGTCATGTTGTACAGCAGGCACATGGACAAGATACACTGTAATGCTTACAGATAATGGTGGCTGTTATGTACAGTGGGAAAGATGTGCACCTCATGTCTTTTGTGCCATTGGGATGTGTGCTGGGTGGGATAGTCCTGGATGGCTCCCTGTCATGGTCACCCTCTTACACACATCTCTGCCCATCCATCTTTGGCTTATTATACTGTGTTCCCCCTACATATATATAGAGGTACATAGGTAGGTAATAGGCTTTCTGCCTGAAGGCATATATTAGTATGGCCAGAGTGTGCAGCTATCACCACCCATGGAGTTAGTTCCCTAGGTCACTGTGTAGTAGAGCTGATGAAGTGATCCATGGTGTGACAGTTCAGTTTCACATAAACTCATCAAGGCTCCTCTGGAAGTGTGTCAGTGAGGGTCTCAGCTTAATGTCGGTTGGGAGCCTGTTCCAAAGCAAGAGAAGTATGTGAGTTAATAATGTATCCCACTAACATGTTCTATTTAATGTTGTGAGGTTGATATCCATAGAGCATGTGGTACAGTGAGCTTGGGTTTACTTCAGATAGCACATGTACATCAGTTCTGCATTGGACATGGACCTGTCTGCTGGGCAGAGATCTCCTGAGTAGACAGTATGCAACAGAGTACAGATTGAGTTAAATTCAGTCTTGTTGCATGGGGCACCTGTTTGAGGCCAGTAATCCTCTTGTTGAGGTACTTCACTGGTCTTTCCAGCTGCTGAGGGTGCATAGTCAGATTCGTCGCAAGTGTGTTGTGGTACTCTCTGACGGGTCTGATGACTGATGTGTGGAGGGAACCTCCTTTGACCTACATGCAAAGACTTTGGCAGTTTGTGGGAACACATAGAATGATTTTCTAACCACTTTATGAATATGTTTCTGGAATTGGAGATGACTATCTACATGTGTCCATAGATCCTTTATTATCACCTACATATTAAGGGTGTTGGCACCTATGTGGTAATTGTATGACTGTAGCTCGAGGCCATGAATTTTATACCACATATGTCTGACTGAGACCCTTTTTAAGGATGTCTCTGTTGTCTCAAACATCGATTATGACAACTTTTTTGCAGTCATCCACAAACTTTGCTAAACATAGCCTTCATGTGTTTGTATTTCTGGAAAGTATACACCAGACAGGAGGGGTCCCAGGACTGAGCCATGGGGACAGCAGTTGTTACCAGCAGTTGTTACCAGCTTGAACAGGAGACAACAATTCTTACCTTGTGGGATCTATCTGTGCCCCAGTTGGAAATCCATCAGATGACATACATATTTATGCACCGGTTGTTGATTTTGTGGATACGACATGTGTCTGGGATATTGGAAAAGGGCTTTTCAAGGTCTATGTGGGATGTGTGTAGCTCATTTCATTGATGTATGTCCTGGGTGACTGCCTTGAAAACAGTCTATCGGGTTTGGGAACCATGATCTGTCCCTGACCAAACCGAAATTGGTAGAGTTGGGTGTTTGTAGGCTCACAATAGCTCTGTTTATGAGTTCCATCATGATGGACTCCATGGCCTTGCAGATCAGGCTTAATAGGCTTATAAGGCAATAGTTCCTATGGTCTGTTGAGCACCAACACTTGTGGAGTGTGCCAAATGTTTCTGTAATGCATTCAACAGTTTCATATCCTGTACAGAGAGTGAGTCTCAACAGACTGTTCAGGTGCAGGGTCTGTTTGTTTTGGAGTTCACATATGACACAGCTAGGGAAGGCATGTTATCCCATAGATGCCGTGTTTTTAGGTTTGGAAAATGCTGTTTAACCATTGTATATGTGATTCCTGTATTTTCACAATCTCCAGGTATGCTAATGGGCCCTTTTGTCAGTGAGAGGGGGGTATATATGTATGAACCTGTCTGACAAGATGGTGGCAGTGTCAGTCATGTACATGTATTCCTTTACAGTTTGCACTGACTCAGAACATGTATGTGTTTACATTGATATATATGACATTGCGAAAGAAAGCTTCATGGTTCTCTATGGACTCTTTGACAATATTTTTGCCAGAACATGGATTGGATAATACTAGGAGTGCTCATTGTTTATTGATGATACTGAATGGAGATTTATTGATCTTCTTTGAATTTCCACTTTCTTTGAACAACTTAAGTGCTTGTAGTACATAGTTTGATTATGACAGGAGTCCAATATATTATGTGGGTCTGTTTTCATATAACTGTGTGCGCAAGGCAGGATTGGTGAATAGTGACAAGTTTCTAGGGTATGAACTGCAACTGCCAGATATGTGTGGCCCACTGCTGTACTCAGACATAGCCTAAGTGTGTGAGCATGCCCAGTATGACCTTTCACTATGTTGTTGACTGACATTTGCTTTGTTTATTTAAGTGTGTGAGCATGCCCAGTATGACCTTTCAGTATGTTGCTGACTGAAATTTGCTATATCTGTTGAAGTGTGTGAGCATGCCCAGTATGGACATATATACTATATGTGTGTGAAAAATCAAGTTTTTTTTTACTTCAGGACTCACCTTTGTGTTGTACATCGACAGGAAGCACACTGTGCCTGCAGGGCTTCCATGAGTCGCTTTGCATAGACTTATCAACATTTCTACATACAGGGGGGACGGGCAGCTATTATTTGTATATTTCTACCCAGGGGGAACACCTGATTGTTACTGTGGGTGTACATAGGATGAGGGGTTTACCTGACACTTATACACATTTGCTAGGCCTGCACTGCTATGTCAGGTTCACCATTTCAGTCTGTACTTTTGCCTGTCATACTGGCCTGAGGCATGCTACTGTACTACAGAACTTAGCTTCCCATTTCATGTATCTTAGTTTGTGACTTCATAGCCTACCCAACCCACATCACACTGCCTGGCCTGCTGTTATCTGTCTGCATAGGCCTGGGGGGGAGTTCAGAGGGCATGATACAGCCTTTGTTTGTGTTTGCATTAGTCTGCAATTGCCCTGCTGTGTCTGTGCCAGTGAAATGCTGTCATGGTTTAGTGGTTCACTACTGTGACTATAATGCACAGTATCCTGGGTTCGAACCCTGTCACTGCTTTTTATTTTCCTGCTGGGCAGACCTGACTGGTTAAGGAACAGTAAAGCAGGTGTGAACGTGTTTACCCGGCTTTGCTCGAATTTGCCTAACATTGCCCAATGTTGCCCAACATTGCCCAACGTTACCCAACGTTGCGCTAGTTAGTGCTGTGCGCAGCTCTGTGCAATTATGCTTAAATATGCTAAATAGTGGTAAAATGTGCTTAACACTGCTTTATATTGCTTAAAATGGGGAAATCATGCCTCAGGTGGTGCTGCAGGGCTGCTTATGTCGGATGCACATGGTACACATACCATTGTACATGTTTGATAACAGGCGGTGTCAAGTTAGGCATCCCTTTTATTGTATGTGCGAGTCAGAGAGAGGTGTCATTTCCGGGGTTCCTACTGAGTCAGTGTATGTGCTATGCATTGCATCTTTGCCAAGGCCAGGGCATACTGGGCACGCCTCCTTCTGCCTACTGGGGCAGGCTCAGGTTGTTCCTCCTCTGAGTCATGCTGTGCCTGTGCAGGCCTTGGCAATGGTGGGGGGCTGTTTGGTCCTGCCCCATGCTGTTCCTGCTGCAGCTGTTTTCGCAGGATCATATTGTGTAGCATGGCACATACCATGACAATTTGGGTACATGTAGTTGGTGAGTACTGCAAGGCTCCATCAGATGTGTCCAGGCACCAGAACCATGACTTGAGCATCCCAAACACATGCTGAATAATGCTTCTTGTTTGTGCTTGTGCCTCATTATGGAGTTTTTATTCGGGTGTGTGTGTGCATTTCTGATGGGTGTCATCAGCCACAGCTCCAGTGTGTATACAGCATCCCCCACTAGGTGACCATCAGGGATGTCCCCATTGGCAAATATCTGGTACAGCTGCATCAGATGCCAGATATGGGAGTCGTGGTAGCTTCCAGGGCAGCGAGCACACACATTCAGTATTATGCCCTGGGCATCGCACATGACCTGGCAGTTGATGGAGTGGAAGCCCTTGTGGTTGATGTAGGCCCTACCCCGCTCACCGGCTGATGCTTTGATGTGTATGTGCATGCAGTCAATTGTACCCACTACCTCAGGGTATTCCGCTATTTGCTGGAAGAGAAGCATATTGCTGGCCGATACCTCACGGGAATTGGGGAAATATACATGATCACAAACATGTGCTGCCATGGCATTCAGGAACAGGTGCAGTACCCTGGATGCTGATGCCTGTGAAATCCCCATCATATCACCAGTTGGTCTGTGGAAGGTACCTGTTGCTAGTATTCTTAGGCCAACACATACCTTGGATTCCACTGTGATGGGTTCCCCTCTGTTTGGTTCTGTGTGTGTGGCATGGCCTGCACAGCTCAACAATTTGCTGCAGGAGCTCTCTGTCCACTCTATAGCGCTCCACTATCACCAGCTCATGTAGCCCCTGGTAGGTTTCCCTGGGTCTGTACACTCTTCTCCATCTCCTCACTGTGGGTTGCTCAGCAACATTCACAATGGCACCACCCTCAGCATCTTGCACATGTTGCCTTATAATAGCAATGGCAGTCCCTAACATTTTTTTGTCTCAGTTAAGCTTTTTAAGTTTTCACTTCTCTTTATGTACTGCAGTGTTGCAGTGTTTCTGAGTAAAACATGGGGGAATGTTGTTTGCAGAGTTTTAAGTGCTGTGCTAGGCTGGGCTAATGTACTGCCTGTGTAATTGGATGATTCTGATTGATTTCACCTGGCAGCTCTGCTAGTTCTCCTTGGTTAACTTCCTACTACTGCTTTTCTGTCCTTTTCCCTTTCTGTTTCCACAGGGGGCAGCAGCGCGCAAACAAGAGCAAACACGCGCACACAAGTGCACACGCACACACACAGCCTTACACAGCCTTACACCAGCTTACACAGGTGCATGCATGCGCACAAAGGCTTACACGGGTTTACAGGCGCGTGCACACAGTGTAAGCATCTTTGCAAGAAACTTTGGTTGTAGCCACAGTGTATGCCTTTGGTTTCTGGGTTTCAGTTCAGACAACTGTAGACACACTTCTTCCAGTCCTGAGTAACTCACAGCAAGCACATGCTACTCTGCTCCAATAAGCTTACAGTCTTTGATACAAACCCCCCCTCATGATGTCACCTATCTTCTACTCTGTTATTCCCCTAATCCTACTCTTACACTCTAGGGACATGGTTCACATGGCAGGGAAAATTGGGATTCACTATCCTTATACTCATTTGCATAGGATTGCCTACTAATGCTTGGTTACATCTCTCACACTGAGCTTCCCCCCTTAGCAACCACTACTCAGTAGCCATGTTGCCTTCAGCCTGCCATTCACTTGCAAGGCAGATGGATATTTGTAATAAAATGCCTATTTTTGCTTACATTTATTTATTTCTCTGGATTTTAGAGCACTGCACATTTGTGCGGTGCTGCGCTACACTTAAACATCGGAGATTGGGGGTGAAAAAAAATATTTTTTATTATTTTGCAACACATATAAATGCCAATGGCCTTATATTTGTCCATTGGCATGCTTCCTCAACTGGATGCATCCTTTATTTGGAGCTGTCATTGCTCCGTTTTGCTATTTGCAGAACGGTATGCAGTTACCAACGGAGTACATTTCTGCAAATAACACTACTCTTACTCAGACAGGTTAGTGTTTCCTGGATCGCAAATTTACCTCATTCGCATAGCTTTCAGCAGCAAATGAGGTAATTTGCATACCATAACACTGTCCGTGCAAGAGTCACTTTAGAAGCTCTCATGCACGCCCCTACTGGCTATTGCTGAATCGCTCGGCAGACATATTGCCAGTCTGCAGCCTTACACTGTTCTTACACTCCGTGCAAGCCTTCGTAAATCCGACCCTATGTTTACATTCTGAAGACGAAGTAATATGGAACATGTTTTTGAAATGCAAAAGAGTAAAAAATATATTGGACAAATTATGTAAAGAATATTTTTTTGAAGTTATAAAAGTAGTGGATGAAATAAACATGGGTATTATATGAAGAGAAGTAAAGGATATGTTAAAAGAATAGATAAAAAGTTATTTTATGTTATATGGGTTCTATGGGAATGAAACAATAAATGAGATTATGTTTAATGGCAAATGGATTTTAGCAACAATATTAAGTAAAATCAGATGGTGGTTAGGAAAAAAGAGTGGGGATCTAATATTGATGAAAATTTAGCCTGATTGTAAAAAATTATGAATATGTGTAAACAGATTTGTATAATTATATATTTGCACCCATGTAAATATTTGTAAATATGTAAATATTTTGGAAATAAGAGTTATTGTTGTATATAAAGGACCCCTACTCTTTTTTCAGTAAGTGCTATAGGATCTTTTCCATCCACCTGACTCATATATACATATATATATATATATATATATATATATATATATATATATATATATATATATATATATATATACATATATAAGGGGACTATTCACTGAAAGCACATTTCACTGAAACACTTTTGACTGTGCACAATTCATTGAAAGCTCAATTCACTGAAAGCACAATTCACTGAAAAACATTTCACTGAAAGTTATATATGGCCTTTCCCCCACCTGTTTTAAATATTTTGAAATATACACAAGGATACTTGCAATTTCAATAAATTACTCTGTTCTAAACTTAATATATATCCAAACTATGTGGGAGGCTATGCCCCCCACATCCCCCCTTGCTATATATTCTAACTCCAGGGTCACACTACAGTGGGGAAAAGGCCATATATAACTTCCAGTGAAATGTGTTTCAGTGAATTGTGTTTTCCGTGAATTGTGCTTTCAGTGATTTGTGCACAGTCATTTGACTTTCAGTGAATAGTCCTAGACCCATATATATATATATATATATATATATATATATATATATATAGATATGCAAAAACAAATGGTCCCAGAGAAAAATGTATATCGAACACCCAAGTGAACCCAACGGCAAAGGAGACAAATCACAAACGCAGGTGCTGTTGTAGGTATTAAGAATCAAACGCTGCTCCCAAGAGTGAATCCTTTCAGGTAGCAAATGGCGTCCAGTAGGTATAGTGTTCCAATTAATACATATAAGTAAGCGAAGCAAAAATCAAGAACCTCACAGGCGCTTAGCTTCACTACAGCTCACACCATTACGATCTTTCCACGTTAGAAAAGACAACAGAACTTGATAAAAACAATAGTTTAATCGTAAGCGCTTTCACGAACACAATCGCTTCATCAGACGTTATGACAAAACGGAAATAGCATCAACTTTAAATATTCTACATCCTCTATCTAATTTAAAGTTACATATACAATAAAATCTATGCATTCAAAAAAGTAACTCTTACTTGTTTCAAATATGAACATAAAATATAAAAATGTTTAAAATGCAAATATAAATAAATAATCCTTGTGAATGGTGCAAGTCATTGTGGAAGCGCATCTCTTAGAACATGATGTGAACATTACTAAATCACTAAAGGCAACAACACAACAACATGGCGTATATCTAATATGTATACCAGAAGATGTAAAGAAAGTATGTGTGTGCATGAAAGGGTTAGAGTGGTCTACCTTTCACTCTTGGGAGCAGCGTTTGATTCCTAATATTCGCAACAGCACCTGTGTTTGTGATTTGTCTCCTCTGCCGTTGGGTTGACTTGGGTGTTTGATATACATTTTTCTCTGGGACCATTTGTTTTTGCCTATTTTCGAGGATGGAGGAGACGTCAGAAGTTTATGGCAATGCAGCAGCACAGATAAAGGAGACGGGAAATTCTACAAACCGATTAAGAACCATCCTGAATGAGGCAAGTAATCCATTGCTCTCTATGGACATTGATACTGCTTTTATAAATAACAGACCTGCTTTGTCAGTAGAAAAGGAAATAAAGCAAAAGCAATTGAAGCGCGACATTGAGAACAACATGTATAGATTTAAAAGACTTCAATGTCAGCGCTATCACCTAGAGGCAAGTATTGAATGCAAAGTCATACCGAGGGGTTTGCGTATTTTGAACATGCCGACTTACGGCAACGCTTACCCAGATCTGTTAGCCAAATGGCAACAGATAAACTTGAAAGCTAGTGCAGCATACCTACAATTGCTAATTGATTATTTTCAGCCCATGGAAGTTGAATTAAGGAATGCCATTACAGAGGGTCAAAATGAGTTGATCTCTCTATGTGGTATGGATATGACTGAAATTTTCATGCATGAACTAATGGACAGAATCGTGAGGTATGAGAACAACCTATTAACTATAAAGAGAAGAAAGTTACTTAGGGATAAAGAGGACTTTAGTAAGAACAATGTTTTTGTTTGGCCTAAAGTCACATTGCAAAGCAAATCCAACAACCAGATTACACCTAAGGTTGTTATAGACAATAACACAGATGAATTTGCCAATAGAGACCTTGTAAGTACTGTTGAAATTTTGAATGATAGAGGTGACTTAAATGGGCTCACAGAAGGTGCTTCTAAACATCCACCATTATGTGAGAATCTAATAGACGGGGCCAGTACACCCAAATTAGTCACTTCAGTGTATTTTACACCCGCTGAAATAAACATTGCTCCAATTAATAAAACTATAGGAGGGGAAGGTTCTGGTTGTACCAGCACTGTGGTCCGTCGCAAGATACAGCTGGACAAGCTGCATCCTAACAAAGTAGATGACGAACTTCTTCCCATTGTCCCTTTTCCCATTTGAACGGGAAGGAAACGCTCATTGGAGCAAGATTTTCAGAGAGGGGCCAAGCGAAAAGAGCCGTTGAAGGAGAACCAGACATATCAGCACAAAAAAAACTGGTCTCAGGGACACTAGTTTGGAATATATCTAAGCACAATTTAACCTATCATGAAATCTCCATTTTGAATAAAGGTATGAACTTTGTGCCCACTAATGACATGGACATCAGTGAAGCCATACTGGCTGTGAGGCTTTTTGTACGCAATATTGGCTTAAAACTTTTATTTCCAGATACTAACACCAATTCTGAATTCTTTAAGAGAAAGAGCACATTCAACCCCCATTTACAACCTAATTTGGAGGTGTTTTTGAAAGCAGTAGAAGATGATCTATATACTAAATCTAAGTGCTCTAACTTAACATCAGCTAATAATCTCTCTTTTGATGAACGTAGAGCACTTAATAATCTTAGACACAACAATCTAATTATAGTTCGACCTGCGGACAAAGGTGGATTGATTGTTGTGATGGATCGATCCTTTTATATAGAGTCTATGTTAACTATGCTAGAGTCTAATGCATACACACAAATGTCCTTTGATAAAAATCAATGACATTATATCTAACATACATAAAATGCTTGATGAATGTAGATCTCTTAATCTTTTAACATCAGAACTGTTTACTTATTTGAAGGTGGATTTTCCTTTAGTTCCCCGAATCAATGGTCTTCCCAAGATCCATAAAAATGACAAAATTCCCCCCTTCAGGCCGATTGTGGCCAGTTCAGGGTGGCTCACAGAGCCCATGTCTATTTATCTTGACTCCAAATTGAAACTTGTATTGAGTCACTATAATTATATATTAATAGACACAGGACACTTTTTAACTGATCTGTATGATGCTATCAATAGGCACAATAACATGCGAAATATTTCATTAGTAACAATGGATGTAGTGTCACTATTTACCTGCATCCCGAATGAAGCAGGTATACAAGCTGTTAGAGCGTTGTTAATGGAAAATTTTAAAGAATCTGAAGTAGATTTTTTGTGTCTCCTGTTAGAGACTATATTAGAGAACAACATCTTTATTTTTCAAGACAGATGTTATAAGCAAACATGTGGCGTAGCTATGGGAACAAGCTGCGCCAACTCCTATGCAAATCTCGTGATGGTTGCCTGGGAGAAGAAGGTCATTTTAGATCATCCACACATCGTCTTTTACAGGCGATTTGTGGATGACCTTTTTCTCCTATGGAATGGCACCGAGAGAGAATTGCAGGAATTTCTGTCAAACATCAATGCAATGGATGGATACTTGAAATTCACTATGGCTTCCTCTACGGAATCCATAGATTATTTAGATGTGAACATATACCGACATAATGGTAGATTTTGCACCAAACTTTACAGGAAACCCTGCTATAGATCTAGTTTTCTGCATAGAGAGAGCATGCATCCGCCAAAAACTTTTAATAACATTGTAACTGGTCAAAGTCTAAGAATCTCAAGACTATGTTCAGAAGATTCTATGTATACATATGAACTTAATAAATTAAAGGAAGACTTTATAACCAGAGGTTACTATTTTGATGAAGTTAGCAATGCGTGCTTGACATCACAGAAATATAGAGACACGAAAGGAAAGCCATACTTTTCTTTAAATCATGATAAACAGCGAATTGACAAGTCCCCTATGAAGCTACCCTTGGTTCTTCCATATGCTCGGAACACACAGCTAATACAACAAGCTGTTTTAGCAAATTGGAATATACTTTTGACAGACGACAGGATTAAGGCATTAGTAGGTAATTGCCCTAATTACACTTTCAAGAATCTAAAAACCATAAAACAGCAGTTATGTTTCCCCAACTTAGTGAATACTTTAGATAGCGTGGATAAATTGGATTATGGAACTGTCCGTTGTGGTGCATGTCCACAATGTCCACATATAGATGAGTCCAGATATTTTAGGAATTCCAACAATGGTAGGCTGTGGGAAATTAGATGTCACGCTACCTGTACAACACGCAACGTAGTATACGTTGCTTGCTGTCAGACCTGTTTTAAATTTTACGTAGGTAAAACTAACAGGTCTCTCAGAGAGAGAATCCGTGACCACCTATATTGTTTAGCCAGGGGAGAGATGAGTAGTGCCATATCGAAACACATATTGAACGACGGGAGTGAACATTACTTTACATTCCAGGTTTTACATGTGCAATCATTAAATTTAAGAGGAGGTGACATAACCAATTCTACAGAACAAGCGGAGACCCGTTGGATTATCCGCTTGGCTGCACACAGGGGGAGAGGGCTGAATGAATCGGTTCCTTTGAAACCGATTCTTAAAGGTAGACCACTCTAAACCTTTCATGCATATACATACACTTTCTTTACACCTTCTGGTATATATATTAGATATATGTCACGTTGTTGTGCTGTTGCCTTTAGCGATTTAGTAATGTTCACATCATGTTCTAAGAGATGCGCTTCCACAATGACTTGCATTTTTCAAAAGGATATTTTATTTATATCTGTATTTTAAATATTTTATATTTTATGTTTACTTTTGAAACAAGTAAGAGATACTTTTCTGAATGTATAGTTTTTATTGTATATGTGACTTTAAATCAGATAGAGGATGTAGAATATTTAAAGCTGACGCTATTTCCGTTTTGTAATAACGTCTGATGAAGCGACTGTGTTCGTGAAAGCGCTTACGATTAAATATTGTTTTTACCAAGTTCTGTTGTTTTTCTCTAAAGTGGAAAGATCGTAATGGTGTGAGCTGCAGTGAAGCTAAGCGCCTGTGAGGATCTTGACTTTTGTTTCGCTTACTTATTCATAGGAACACTATACCTACTGGACGCTATTTGCTACCTGAAAGGATTCACTCTTGGGAGCAGTGTTTGATTCTTAATATCCGCAACAGCACCTGTGTTTGTGATTTGTCTCCTCTGCCGTTGGGTTGACTTGGGTGTTTGATATATATATATATATATATATATATATATATATATGGGTCTACTTCTAATGACCGAAACGCCGATTCGCCGACAGTGAAATCACCGACGCCAGAAAACCGACAACACACAAACCCGACAACGCGAAACACCGAACACCATAACACCGACACACTACACGTAAACAACACAGTACACTACAACACATATCCACTAGCCCTAACCCAAACCCTAACCCTAAGGTCCGACACTACCGCACACTCTCCCTACCTGCACCCTAACCCTAACTCACTTACACACCCCGAACCCCAAGCTCCGACACTACTGCACACTCTCCCTACCTGCACCCTAACCCTAACTCACTTACCCACCCCTAACCCCAAGCTCCGACAGTACCGCACACTCTCCCTACCTGCACCCTAACCCTAACTCACTTACACACCCCTAACCCCAAGCTCCGACACTACCGCACACTCACCTATCACACACCCTAACCCTACATCCCTGAGTATTGCACACTTACCTGTCCGCTCCCTACTCCTAAATCCCTCACTATCGCATACTTACCAGGTCGCGCTTACACATTCCCCTTGTCGGTCTTCCGTCTGTCGGGATTCGAGCGTGTCGGCCAACTGCGTTGTCGGTCGTTTGGTGTCGGTGATTTCACTGTCGGCGAATCGGCGTTTCGGTCATTAGAAGTAGACCCATATATATATATATATATATATATATATATATATATATATATATATATATGGATCTCATAGTATTGCAAGAAATCCAATAAACAACCAAACACACTTTAACAAAACTGCTTTCACTGCAAAAGCACTTTTGCTAAACTGTGCAAAAAAAAATTTATATAACAAAAGTAAAAAAAAAAAAAAAAAACATATTACTCACATTAACGCAGTGCCCCCCCCCCCACTTTTATATTCAAACTACAAAATCGCACTACAGTAGAGAAAAGGGAATATTCCCTTATCCCCACTGTACTACGATCCCAGCAATGGCCATTCCCCCAAATTTTTCTTTTTTATTAGCACACTTTCACAAAACTGCTTTTTCTGAGAAAAGAACTTTCCCAAAAGTGTGTTTGGCCATTTCACATTCAGTGAAATGGCCAGTCGATGAATAGTACGGATCCCATATATATATACATATATATATATATATATATATATATATATATGTATAGTATATTGATAAACACACACACACACACACACACACACACACACGTGTGTGTGTGTGTGTGTGTGTGTGTGTGTGTGTGTGTGTGTGTCTGTGTTTGTGTGAGTGTGTGTGTGTGTGTGTGTGTGTGTGTGTGTGTGTGTGTGTGTGTGTGTGTGTGTGTAGTATGAAAAAAGTCTACTAAAGTAAGTGACAGGAATATATGAACCAATACTGTAAAAATCATTTCTGATGTTTATGAATTTAATTGTGTTGCTAATCTTTATTCCTTCACTTCATGCCTGAATGATTCCTGGTTTTGGCAGGCATTTAGTAATTAAGGCATCATTGCCAGTTTAGCTTCTCTCCAACAGCTGCAGTATTATGTTTGATGTTTTTCTGCTGGCAGGTACTCATAACTTTATATTGAGCATGCACATGAGTGTGAAAATGCTACAGTGATATCCACAAACAGCACATATAATCACTAGCAGGCGACACTCATATGAAATGAGGAGATTAGAAGAACCTCGACTTGACCTAAGTGACTCTTACAGAAGAAGTGGAGTTCACTTAGGAAAGCTTATTAAGCATGCTCTGCTAAGAGGGTCACAGATAAGTATGAGCAGATCATTTAGATTTTCCTCCTAAATGGGTGTCATTGTAATTCAGTATGGCAGTTTTATTGCAGCTCATAATGATCAGCAATAAACTAGCATTTTTATTATTTTATTCCCTTCTTAGACAAGCACACATTCCTGTTCTCTCACTCATCTCTAACTCAGAATGCTGCAATGATTTGAAGTGATCTTTGAATAAAACTTCATTTTTCATGGTTCCAATATCTGGAAGTGGAAGAAGTTGTATTTCATGGTGTTCAAAACATTTTATTTTTCCAACAGTAAAAAAGTGTCATATAAAAAAACTGAGAAAGGAACACCACGGCCTGTAGTTCTACACATCCACCTTTTTTTTTTCTTCCTTTTCACTAAGAAACCAAGTAAATTTTTTACAAAAGCCTAATGGGTGTTTGAAATCAACAAAATTATCCATCTCTGAAAGAAGGAAAATACTCATGAATAATGTCCCTACCATGCTGTAACTGATTTATAACCAAAACTAATGTTATAGAGAACAGATAACATACTTTTGCTGAACAAGACAGTACGATAATGCATCCAGTGTTGTATATCTCATGAAAATGTCCCAGTGATTGAATCATTAAAGTATGCATCTAGTTATGTGTTTGAATAGATATAAACAACAATCTGACTGTGTCTGTGCAACCATATGTCTAGGGATGAAAATGTAAAACTAATCACTCTGCTGTGCAAATATTTGCTATACAGATTAGTTTTAAATGGATGAATCATTTAAGATATTATAACATCAATTTTTTGTAAGTCTACACAGTGTAACAACTGAAAAAAGTTGCATTTCGCATGGTATTACATTCATTTTATTTTATTTTATCTTTTGTTTTAGATATTATGACATCAATTTTTTGTAAGTCTACACAGTGTAACAACTGAAAAAAGTTGCATATTGCATGGTATTACATTCATTTTATTTTATTTTATCTTTTGTTTTGTCATAATTGAATACCTTTCTTTTTGTTTATTTGCAGAAAGCCATGGGATAGAGCAACAGATACTCATTACATAGACAAAAATTGCAAGCATTTTGCACTATCATGTCCTGTACAGGCAAATATGTACTACAAGTCTGAATGCTTGACTAGTTTATAATTAGGGTAACAGCATGGGATATCAAGGTGTCCTCTCCAATAGAAGTTTTACATGTTGTAGCTTAAATAAAACTGGTCTAGAATAAATAGTTGAATGGTACAGCTTATAGGAAATGTTTTAAGAGAATGAAGTATGAAAACTAAATGATTTGGTGTATGATAAAGTGTAGTGCCTCCCTGGCAGATAACTTGATGGAGCATAGAGCAGTTTTATTTTAACATTTGGACTGGTTTCTTGCTCTTGGCTGTAGCTGTTGGAATTTTCACTCTATAATTTCCTCCCATATTACTAGTTAATACCGAAAGAAAGAAAGAAAGAAAGAAAGAAAGAAAGAAAGAAAAAGAAAGAAAAAGCTGAAGGTAAAAACTGCAGGTGTCATCTTTAATTAATGGTCTGATGGTGAATGCTTTGGAGAGGTTGGTTAGTACGATCTGTAATGGCCAAGCTTCTGATAATTCCAATGGAGTCAGAGTTGTTTAGGAAATTAAGCTGCACCATTATTAGGCATATTATGTTTGCCGAACACCACGTTTGTACTGTTTTCATATGATGTACAGAAGGTGTTGCTATGCATTTGGAAAGATCAGCCTGTTTTGAGTTCAGTCTGCTGTCAATAAATGGCTAATGTTTGTTGCCTTACATTGCAGCAATAGTGTTACTAATATCATTTCACATAACTGTGGTAAATAAAACGTTAGTTGGTGCCTGTGTAATAGACATTGTCAACAGCATTTTTTGTTTGTTTTTATAATAGATGGTATGTAGGTTAATTGGGTAAGTGGTCTTATGCTACATTCAAGGCATGTCTTCCTTATCTATGTACTTTGGCAGGCTGAATATGCACTTTGTCAAGATCTTGATTTTTTTTTTTTTTTTTTTTTTATGTGCTGGGTGGGGTGGAGGGAGTGAGTAAATTGTGGCCTGGTTATAATGTTTCCATACATAATGAAGCCAGTCTGGATGATTGCTAAGTAATGTGACTGCCACAATAACAGGATAAAGATGATTGGCAGGAGAGTAGTCAGGATATAGTGTTAACTTTTATAAAAGTCAGAACTATAACACAACTTCATACGTACAGCTATTCTACAAGGTACTACTTGTTATATTTAGGATCAGTTTGATTTATGTCGTGTGTGACATAACTTGAGCTGATTACAGAAGATAAAGTGATACATGCCATGCCAGACTCTGCTATTACTAACAAAGGTATTCTTATTGTGGTATTTTGTTGAAGCTATTGAAGCTGGATCTCAGGGTGACAACAGATAGCATGCAAATTACTCCCAGAAAATGATAATGAAGCTATTTTGTCTTCTAGTGAGTTTATTTGGTACATTTTATGCTAGTAATACACACATACACACACACATACACACACACACACACACACACACACACACACACACACACACACACACACACACACACACACACACACACACACACACACACACACACACACACATACACACACACACACACACACACACACTCACACACATATACACACACACACACACACACACACACACACACACACACACACACACACACACACACATATATATATATATATATATATGTATGATACATCTTTCACATACGTTCTGCATATCTAATCCTATTGGTGGCTAATCATTCATAGCTTATGTATAAATAGGCTCTTGCCCCTGAAAAATGCCGTCAGTTATACTTCATGGGTAGAGTCAGGCCTTGACAGCATCTTAGCTCAAAACTCCAGTCTAGTCTAGAGATATAATTACAGAAAATCAAGGAGGAAGAGAACCAAAGTCAGAAACAGAAAAGGTTCCAAAGACTGTATGTGATGGAAAGAATGGCCCTGCAAAAAAAAAAAAAAAAAAAGTGAGAGAGAGAGAGAGAGAGATGCAGTTCCTCAAGGAAACTCGTGGGAATATAAAGAAAAAAAAGAGCAAAAGATCTACAAAATTCAAAAAGAGCAGCAAAGAACATGAAAATAGATAAAAAGACAAAGGATTAACTCATAAGCTGCTTAGAAATAAATCAGAAAAATATTCAAAAATGAAATTGAAGAAAAACAATTAAAAATTAACTTGATGCACAGGAAAACAGATCATTACAGTTTAATCTGTGAATTGCAGGGATGTCATAGAGAATCCAATAAGCAGAGTTAAATGTTTTTCTAAACTCACCAGAAAAAAGGACATTGTTAAAGTGGACAGAATTCACAGGACAGGGAGGGATCAATGACTCAGGAAGTCTGCCAAGACTGGTACTTTGCAAATTTTATTCTTATTGTACAACATGTGGATCCTTAGGAAGACGTATATGTGTAAAATCACAGGTCCAGAGGGAAGAGAAAGCATGATAATGCCAGATCAATTAGCTATGCTACACATAACTTCACTGTGGAGTTTGCTGCCTACTTATAAATGAAAGAATATAACATAGTAAGAAAAAAATCAAAAGAGGAGTGAAATGTAAGCTGCAGTATGCATCAGAGCTGGTAATGTGACACAGAAATCTTTTAAAATGGGTAGCTGAGCAGGAAGAGCAAAATAGGCTGAGAAGAAAGTAATCATCTTTTTGGGCAGAGGCAATGAAACACTGCAGAATGAATAATATGGAATGGACAGATATGACCAATCTGAAACCAAAAATAAAAAATAAATAAAAATATAAAATAAAAAAATCTGATATTGCTTGATAAGGTGTCAAGAACTGTAAAACAGTGTTGGTGGGGGAGGATTTCAGTATATGTGTATTAAAGTCAAGCAGGTCTACCTGAGTGGGACCATATCTTGATGAGAGGATGCCTTTCACCGCATCCTGTTGCATGTCCCCTCCCAAGTGATTTGCCAGGTATGCACAGGAGAAGAAAAAAATCAAACCACTCTCAGTGATTGTCTGAATGATGGCCACTCTTGAACCACCTTCTGCATGGTGAATGGGACTGAATGGACTGATTGGTTGGTGAAGGGATAATGACTGACAGACAGTGGGGACAAAAGCACAAAAAAAAAAGAAAAGAAAAGACAGTCAGTAATACAAGCATAATCAAAGGTGCACAGTAAGACAGAACCATTTAATTTAGTAGGCATACTGGTGAGCAAAGATAGACAAAAGAAACAGCAGAGCAGAAATACATTTTGGTCAGGTGGTATGATGTATAGACATCTCAAATGACAACATGGAGGGTGCTTTACAGACAAATAGGTTCCCATCCATATTTATTTCCTCTCACTATTAGAAAGATGAAATACTAAAATATGAGTGTCAAAGGAGATTTTCTGTAGTAAAATTAGTTCAGACATTATTTGTTTTCTTTTTTATTCCACCTCCTTGCAAATCATTTTACCAGCATGCTCCCACTGCCCCACAATACCCCTGGGTCTACCATCTAGTCTCCTACCCACCTGGACTTATCTGTAATTGCTGGGGCAGTCATGGATCCTGAGTATTCTCCAATTTTTCTTCCATCATATGACATATCCACTTCTCTTAACCTGTATCCCTTGCTTGCTGACCACTTCAGAAGGGAACTCCTTTCTATGGACCATGCTTCCCCAGTAGTTCCCTCCCACCATGGCAAGCACACCCATCCCTCTTTGCCACTCTGTCAGTTGCCCAATCTAATAATTGAACCAGATTGTCTGGGCTGTAGTCAGGGCTTTATTGATCTATGCAACTAGAGCAGCCTTTTTAGACACTATTTTAAGCAAGCTAGGTCACAAAGGATATTTATGTTCTGTGAGAAAGCAAGCTATGGCAAAAGGAATATTTATGCTCATTTCAGAGAATATTATTGAGCTTTGTTTGTGAAACTTACAGTGTGAACAAAATACATTGTCAGAAGAGTTCATTTAGAAGCATGCAGTCAGTCTGCCAATGTGTTTTGTCCTTGCTTTTATTACAAATTATGTAATAAAATACATATTATGTGAAGGAAAAGTACTGAGTGTTACAACATGAAATCATGGGAAATGTGCTGAGAACTGTGGCCATTTGAATGGCAAAAATAGCAGATTTTTTCATTATTTTTCTTTCAGTTTATAGTGACACCTAAGTTAAGAAAGTACTCATTATCGTTGCAATCTGCCATTTTAGATTTGCTATTGTGTAATCTCAGTGAACGCTAAAATCCTATTCTGAACAACAAATTTATTGCCACCACATAACTTATGCCTCTTGACTTCCATTCGAGACAATACTCTGTCTGATTTACACTCACTGGGCCAGATTCCATAAAGTTCATGGAAGCTATTTGTAGACAGCACAGAACACTGAAGGAAGACTTTAGCACACCTGCTGTGTACGTGATTTCAGAAGACATGCTGAAGGCAATCCGACTATTTAGCTATTCAGTGTAGGATAATTACAGATTCTGTGGATGGCCATCTGATTCCAAAACACATTGTGCACACACAACGCAACTTAAATCCGACAAACTGCCATGCCGACTGTGTTTCTGAAATCCTTGGTGTAGCTTTGTGGACTTCAAGGAATAAAAGCCAGTACAATAGATTTTGCTAAATTCTGTAGCAATAAAAAACAAACAAGAAACAAACAAACAAAAATAACTGTGCAACCTGCAGTTAATGAAAAACAAAAGGCTGCAGTGATACAAGCCATAAATGAGGCTGTGGCTGAGCACTCTAGGAGGCAGCCAGATAGACTCAGACAACTTGTGCATGTTGTCTGCAACATGTGTGTCACAGACATATCTGTGCAGGCTCTGAGAGGAAACCTCATCCCCCTTGAAACCAAAGTGTATTTCAACCTGGGTCTACTTGCATCTACGACATTCCAGAGACACATGGTGAATGCTGTAGGAGTGTCACAGACAGATGCCAGTTGTATCCTGGCAAGATTCCTAGAAGCAATGTGCAGAAATATCGATAACTACATACACTTTCCATCCACCCCCATGGAGAGGAGAACTGTAATGCACACATTTTACAGCATCACAAACTTCCATCGTGCAATTGGTGCAACAGATTGTACATACATGCTTATCAAGACACCAGTACATCCTGAAGCAGACTGATACATAAAGAAAAAGAACTGACCATCCATCAACTGCCAGGTTATGTGTGCAGCAGATGGCAGCCTAACAAACATAATGACAACACACCCTGGAAGTGTCTATGATGTTGCCATATGGAGGGAAGGTGGATTGAGGACTGCATTCCAGCAAGGAGAACTACATGAGGTACTGCTACTAGGTAAGTACAGGAACACATCTAGGATGTAAGCTAAGGCTACCCCTCACAACAATATCCATGCTGGCCAAAAGTTCTTTTATTTCTCCAACAGGCAACTGTGGTTATTCACTTGAGCTGTGTCAGCATTCCAGCTACAGGTGTGGGTGAATTTTACCAAGAACCCCAGATGTTTGAAGGTGACATCCTACAGGTACCAGAGGAGGAGCAGGAGGATGTATGGGGCAGAGGACACAGGTGTATACAAGTCAGAGTGCAATCACAAGTGCAGGCCCAGACAACACAGCAGTGTCTGACTGACAACTTTGAGTTAATATTGGTGTTCAGGTGTTGCCCCACCACAACAACACAGATTGCAACTAATGGTAATTACTCACTAGAGGTATACATTGACCATCAGAAATAATACCATAATCATAATATATAACATTATGAACATATGCTGATCTGTCACAACAAGGATCATCAACTCAGGGCATGGTTTAGATAGGTATGCATACACACTCAGATTGTTGTATCAGTATGTGGGAAATAATAAGGGACACACATCAGTGCAGTACATTCTTATTTCTAAAATATAATAACATGAAAAAAGAGAAACAACACAGCACATAATGCAGAACTTTTAAAATCCATAGAAAAATATATCACAGTGAACTAGTAATGTAATACAATGTCAGCTATGTTTATGAAATGGTCGGACTGAGCCTAACGCAGTCTAGGGTGACCTTGCTGATGTCTCACACCATGGTCTGCTCTGCCCCAGCCATGTACAGAAACACTTGTCCCAGGTTGCTCCACATTGGAGACTGATGGGGTGACAACACCATGTTGAGGTGAAGGAGCATGACTGTGAGTTGGAGTTCTTGCTGTGACTGCTGGGATCACAGCAGATGGGCCAGTAGTGGAAGTGTGCGCATGTTGGACCATGGACAGTGATGTTCAATTGGCAATGATGGTTTTGCTGAGAGGTGGCCTGCTTCTTCCCATGTTGCAATCAGCTAACCACAGTCAAGGCATGCAGAACCCTGCTTGTACTGCAGCACTGCTGTAATACTATCATTCTGAGCAGCCAGTGCCACCATTACCTCATTGTGTCTGTGCTCCTGTCCTTCATGCATCACATGCAGCTGGTGTATAACACAATCGGTGGCACAGGCATGTGCACAGATGTCTGATTCATAACATTGATGGGAACGCTCATTTGCCTGCAGCAGAAGGCAGATACCCTCTGAAACCTGGCCATACACTCCATCTGCACACTTATGTCTATTGAAACACCCAGTTTCAAGGTGTTGTTGGGAACTTGAAACATCATTAGCAGTCTCAACTTGAGTCTGTGGTTCAATGGCCTCATCCTGTTCACCATCCAATGCCATGCTCTTGTTAGAAAGGCCAGACAAGTTTCCCTCTACATCATGGACTACAGCTGCAGCTGCATCAACATCACTCTCAACATCTTAGGCAGACTATCAGCAAGTTAGTGTCCTGTGTGCTAGGAGCCATACTACAATACTGAGGCACATTGGATACCACATTATGGTCACTGGATTGGCTACTGGAGGATACAGATATTTAATGTGTTAAAAGAAGAGACAGATGATACAGATCCAGACAATGCAATAAAGATCAGGACAATGTGTTTACATCGCATTCTGGATAACATCAAAGACATATGACATATATACCTCACTGTGATGTTATAAATAATAATGACTTTACATGAGGTCTTCTGTACTTATGTTTCATGGAATCTACATAACATGGAGTATAGTGTTAGGTTACATAGCCAATGTACAGGACATATGTGAGGAATACAAACAAAATACACACTCAACAACTTCTCATTGGAAGATGGTTCCCCTGAAGAGTAATGAACTTCAACTATTGAAGGGAAAAAAATCAACATTATTGATCACATCATTGCCACCATTTATACCATTTCAGCACTGTTAAAGCATAAAAAAGGTTTGACATATATACCACAAGTTTGTACAGTTGATTAGGTTGATGCAGTTTGGTCTAGGAATGAGGAGAAGGACATAGTATTAATGGAGGATAACAACAGGAGTAACAGCAATAACATATATGAAAGTTAGTTAATACCATACCACTGACAAATCACTGCTGCTGAGAGTTTGTGGGTTTTACTGTGGATCCCACAGTGAAAACTTAAAGAGAAAGACAACACAGTCATGTATTTAGCCCCAAAAATACTGATAGCATCACATATACAACACAGTAACAAGGATAGCAGATGCTCATGTGACGGTTGCTGCACCTGTAGGCCAGACGAACTTGTGTTGGAAAATATTGACGTAAATGCCATGTATCTCATGTGAGCTACACATTAATACAAATTATGAACCCATTGCAGTAACTTACCTGGTCTGTCTGAACTTAAACTGGCATGGCTTGGGCCCAAACCGGATGTACGTGAAATGTACAATGTTAAGGAAATAACAATATGGCAGTAAACAGCAGTGCCATAAAATGAGGCTGAGGCAAAAACAGGTAGTGGTCACAATAACACAGTATGGAGACACTCAGCTGCCATTCCTTGGTGTTGTCCTGAAGTACATGGACTTGCAAATATCAATGCAGACATCATTACACATATTGGTTGGAATGCTCTGTCTGTACTGCAGTTATATGAATGCATGTCATTAAACTTATGTTCATCATCATCATCCTGTGTTGATCTGTGTGCATGGCCCAAACTTGCTGCTGGAAATCAAAAATGGCAATACATGAATATGCATGCTTCAGCAATATGCAGTGATTATTTCTATAATTAGCCATGTCATGGAAAGGAAAACATACATGTTCAGCCCAGAACTCAGCTTCTATCCCGCCCAGGTATGCCTCATTCCCTGCTTGCTGTTTCAGTGAAGACAGAAATATTGTAATTTCATCAGGGGGGTCAATGGTGGTCTACCACCAGTGGCATCCATCAGTCTTTCATATCATCTTAATCTGTTGGCTACATGGAAGATCATGTCTAATCAGCATTGTCTACAGGTATCATGGGATCTCTTGTGACCTGCAACCACATTTATCATGTTGGTGAGGTCGGTCCAGATTTCATTTCTCCAAACTGTATGGCCAAGAAATCTCTATCCATGTTGTACGATGGCATCATGTATGATGTCATTTTTCTATGGGTAGAAATTGTCATCCCTAGGGCAGTTGGCTATCTGAAAGACAGTGATATGCACATGATCATATTCCTCTGTGAGCCCATTTATGTAGATGATTCTGTGGAAAGCATATTTTAGCATAAGCAGCATGAATTCCTTTGCAGTGCAAAAGACTGTAAAATACTGTCTGTAAAAAATACTAATGTGACATATACACAGTAACACAAATGCGTGCATAGATACCATTTGTTAAATAAACTTAACTTATAATATCTTTATAATCTGTGTGTTTGATTTGAACCCTTCACACTAAATGTATATATTGAATGGAGGTCCAAAGATAAGAGCATCATGCCACAGGAGTCTCCATAGACTTCACATGAAAATACTACAAAAACTAACAAATGAATAACATACAGAAAGCACTGGAAAACATCAGGATCTGTAGGTAGGCCACAGACAGTATGGATCTCTTGCATGTTGAGCCGTAGTGATAAGACTTTTGTTAAGAAGCATCAATGAAGAAATATCCTTAACAACAAAAGAACATACTATTAACACTTTGTTTAAAAACATCAATGAAAAAATATTCATAACAGCAACAGAACATATTAATACTTTGGTTAATAAACATCATTGAAGAAATATCTGTAATATCAAAAGGACATAGTACATACGGATAGTGATGGAATCTGAAGGCTTCAGTAGTTACACCACAGAGTACATGAAATTGCCAGTAAGAAATATGGATGATCAGTAAATCTGTCCTTATGTACTGTTCACATGTAAGTCTGTTTATGACATTATGGAAAATAGTAACACCTGTATACATAAAGGTCATTCAAACATTAGTCCAGAAACTTACAGCTAGTTCTGTTAAAGTATACATTAAAAAAAAATAAATAAACAGGTACTTTTGAGAATGAGTATCTTTGTCAAGATCCCCCATACAAGCAATAACCACACCATTTAGCTTGAGATGACCATTAACAGACAAAACAGTTAACTAATTCAATACAGTCAAAGTCATAAAATTCAACATAAAAATTACAGGAGGCACCGTTACCCGCTCACCTTCATCCTACAATTAATGTAAAGCAGCTTTAAATCAAACACTCACTTAATCTCAACTACCCACTAAAAGCAGTGTGATACTGCTCACTTCAATAACCAAACAGCAACATTATATGATCAAAAACAGAAGTAACTAGAAGGGGGAGCAGAAGAGGGGCATTACAGCCTCTATTCTCTGTTTGCCTACACCCACAAGCCAACATTACTCACTTCAAATGCATAACATAACGAAGGGTAGGGAGGGTGTGACATCAAGCAAATGCCAAAATCTGATTCCTCTAACTGCAAGTTATAGCATAAAAACTAACTTACTCTTCCTCACCTTTACATCACTTGCTTTCTACTCAACACATCCTCCTAAACATTAACCCTTACTCTCCCATCACCCATAACCTAACCCCTTTTAAACCTTGATTTTCCCATTTTGCCCATCTCCCCCACCCTCAAGTGGTATCTCTGGACAAATTAGTCTGTGTCCAAACTGCATTTAACAAATGTAATATTCACCCGAACAGAAATACATCAACTTGATAATGTACCTCTCACTCAAAATCACTGAAAGTAAGTGCATCTAATGTGCACCCATCTTTCAATACCATTTGCTCCATACATAATTAATAAGGATCATTAAAATTCTAGGTTTTGAAATCCCATGTAAACCTGTAAATGGTTCATCTCCCAGACCTATACTTATACTTATCAACAGTATCAGAACTTGTCAGAGATTTGGGATGCATGGCTAGGCTTAAAAAGGCCCTAGTGGTTGTTAGCCTAGTAAACACCTATGAATGTATGATCCTATGAACCATGTGTGCATCTCCATGTAAATTGACTATATGTGGCTGAACACTCAGATGTGCTGTGTAAATTACCCAGTAGGTATCAATAAACAGTACCATTTTTGGCATGTGCCAGTTATCTTCCAGTGATCTGGTTACATGTCATCAGCGCCACTTTCTAATATTGATTTTGATACATTTATGGATCAGACCATTGCTACCTGCAAGGTGAGTGGGACCTCAGTGAGGATTTCTCTGATTTTGCATTTATCAAACATTTTCCATTGAATGATCATGACAGCTACTTTAAGTAGGCTGAGTAATGTCTATGCACTAGACTGAGGAGGAGACCACCCAGATGCTGATTGTGTAGGCTGGAGTGGAGCATCGGATGAGAGCCAGGCCAAGTAATTTTGCGATGATAAACATCTGAAACTGGAGTGAAGGTTGGCTACTGCAGTGATAACCTGCATTGGAGTAACATGGAGGAACTTCATTGCAGGGTGGCCAAGGTGTGGAGACAGCTTGTGAATCCCTGCAGTAAGTGTGACTATCCAACATATACCTGAGCATTCCTATGGAATTTAGAGATATATCTCTGTCCCAGATATATCAGATAGATTTTTTTTTTAAGCATTAAGTAGTTGTGACAATTAAATCACGGTCATAATTAAGCAGATGCAGTAACTACTGTACGTATAAGTGTGGGCTTGATTCCCATGCTGCTAATTTCTTTAATAATGTTTTAGTATGTATAATTATATGTATATTATATAGATAATTATAAACTTTGTAGATGTACAGTGCTTTACAATATATAACAATATCATTTCACATATCCACTGTCCTTGTGTATCACTGATGCTTATAGCTCTTAGGCCATTGGTAACTGTGAATTTCATAGTTTTCCATTATAGTACCACAGTATCACCTACTGCAGCATTATATGTCTGAATACAAACTCATGCATAACTTCTTTAATTCATTTCTCCTAGTAAAGTAAAATTGTTAATACAGTCACATTTATTTAAGCCAAATGGAATACCTGCCTGACTGCTTATGCATATGATTTCACTTATGTGTTAATAGCTGTTATTTCTTTGCAATAAAATGTCCAATAAGTTCCATATCCATCTGTTCTTCTCAGGAATTCAGATAAACACCAGCAGTACCTGTTTGTTAGGCAAGCAAACTTGCTGCCTGTTAACTCCACTCATTAGGAAACCAGACAGCATGCTTACATTTTGGCATGCTGTGGGTCCCAATCCACACAGGGGAAACATATCTGAACTTGTCATCTTGGTTTACTTCGCACATAGTAGTTATGTAGGGAAGTGTAGTCTACTTATTGATATTAATGTTTATTTTGTGCATGGTTACGGATAACTGAGTTAGTTGTCGAATTCTTATGAAAATGCCTGTAAGCTGTAATGCTTTACTATCATCAGCTCTTTAACTGCAGGGTTGGTAAAGCAGTTTGTTAAAAATATGCTGCCTGTCAGCTTGCCCTAAAAGGGAACCAGCCAGTATGCCTATACTTTGTCATGCTGTGGGTTTCAATTCACATATGGTAAACATATCTTAAATTTCTCTTGGTTTAATTCACCCACAGCATTTCTTTAAAGAAGCATACTCCACTTATCGATGTCACTCATTTATTCATCAAATTTCTACAAATATATTCATAATCTGTAATGGTTTGTTAGCATCTCTTTAAGTGCAGAGATAGCAAAGCTTGCTACAGACTGTTATATGTCTGACAATTTTTTCTGACATTATGATATTATTTTTAAAAGTGCTATCAAGTTCTGCTTTATCATTAATTTTTACATTCAATTCAAGAGCAATATCAGCCTTATATTTTGAGGGAGTGGAATGGGCAGAATTACAGATGAAATGTAGAACAGGTAAGATGTATGTATTTGCTAAGTGATGTGCAGTTTGCCAAAGAATATCTTAGTCCTCACACATACAATATTTATATCCAGCAACTTGTATATTTCTGTTAACAGAAGCTCCATGACACTGTCCCACTCTCCAAAGAGTGTATATTTTCCATTACTGTTAATGTGTCTGACCACAGTGCTGACATGAATTAATTATTTCTAAATCTTTACCTACATGACCATTGCATGTTCATTCATTTAAATCCCAAGCCAGGATCCATATTAGTAGACCATCCCTCATCCAGGTGATGTCATAAAACAAGTCTTTTTACTGCAATCATAACATGCACTTTCACTCCAGATAGCATAG
Source organism: Protopterus annectens (assembly GCF_019279795.1). Classification (NCBI taxonomy): domain Eukaryota; kingdom Metazoa; phylum Chordata; order Ceratodontiformes; family Protopteridae; genus Protopterus; species Protopterus annectens. The sequence goes on from NC_056739.1 coordinate 1,882,638,838, forward strand.
CTAGGCAAGTAGTTGTCAATGTTAGAGTTTGGATGTACAGGTATGAATCACATGTTCTCTAATCTGTGTTCAAAGATGTTAAAACCTGTATGCAATCTCATTGGTTGGGGGTTGGTATAATGGTTTAGGTGTTTGAGTCACAAAGGCAAGGTTTAGTGTCTGATTCTCACCTTGGCAGGGAAATTGTCTGGGTCTAGAATGGCCCATTAAGCCAGCTGGCCTAGCAATTAGCTGTGAACCTATTTACCTTTGAAGGGGTGGGAGGTTGACATTATGGTTATAATGTTTACCTTACAAGCACAACATGCAGGCTTTGATTCTCATGTGGGGTGAGTAGCTAGGCTTAAAATGGCCCACAGGGGTGGTTTGCCTAATACTAACCTATGAACCTATAAAAATATGGATGGTGGTTAGAAATAAATCCTAAGAAATGTATATCACTATTATTAATCCATCATTCATAGTTGCTCTTTTCTTTTTTCAGGTGATGAAAGCAAAACCAGGAATCACGCTGTGCATCAAACAGATGCACAGGCTTGAGGAGCAGTGGAGGGAGAGAGGGGTGTTGATTACTTTTTCTGTTTTATGACACAAAATACATCCACTTCTTATTACTGGCCTGCATTTTTCACATTACCATGTATATTGCTTAGAATGCATGAATACCCATCACTTATCAGTAATGTAAGTGAAATAATCACACTACAGCTGTGTGTGTGTAAAACTGATTTAAATCCAAACATGTTGAAATATCATGTATCAGTATGCCATTTATCTCAGCACACAGTTTTTAAATGTACTCAACAACCTAAGTAACAGTTTGGTTGTTGTATTTGTCAAACGTATTTCGCCTCACAGTTAGACGTTGCCCGTTCGATCCTCAGTTAGAGCGTCTTCTGTGTGGCGACATGCATGAACAGGCTTTCCTTCATTGAAGGTTGTGCGTTAGGCCCGGCAAGCCAGCACGTAAAACTTTACTGCCAATCATTAGCAGACCAGAGTTCCACTGTGGCGACCCCTAACCGGGAAAAGCTGAAAGACACAAACAATCTTTGGCGGCCACGGTGGTGCAGCAGTTAGCATTGCCTCCTCACAGCAAATGGTTCTCTGGTTCGATCCTTGGCTGGGGTGCCTTCTGTGTGGAGTCTGCATGTCCTCCCTGTGGTCGCGTGGGTTTCCTCCGGGTGCTCCGGTTTCCTCCCACATCCCAAAGACATGCTGTAGGAGGATTGGACACACTAAATTGGCCCTAGGTGTGAGTGCGTGCATGTGTGCCTTCTGTGGAAGGTTGGGCACTGGGCTGGTAACTCGACACTGTAAAACTCCACTGCCAATCATGAGCGGACGGTGATCCGCTGTGGCGACCCCTAACCGGGAAAAAGCTGGAAGAAGAAGATTTTGAGGTAGATGTTCTGTATACAAGTCTTGTTGTATTGATTGCTGCTTATAATGCATGGTTTGCCCTACTTGTATGTGTTGCTGTATTTCTTAGTGATTGATCTGTTGTGTATAGCCTGCTTGTTCACAGACTGACTGGGGTCTGTTGTGTCAGGGTTTCCACTGTCATTTGCTGGCTTGGTGGCATACCCTTCTTTTCAGCATTGGTATTGCATCTGCCTACAACAATTTTGGTGTTTTTGCTAAAACATAGTTACATCCTAGGTTTGCTGACACTTGTGTAGATAGACATTTCTTTGCAACCTTTCATATTCAGCAAGTCCTTCAGTTCAGCATTAGTATTGCATCTGCCTACAACACCTTGTGTGTTTTTGTTACAACATACTTATAGCCTAGGTTTACTGACACCTGTGTACATAGATATTTATTTGCACCAGTTCATAATCAGCAAACAACATCAGGGTGTTTGCATTTTGTAGGCTAGCGATTTGTACTAATTGTAGTTAGGTATTTCTTACTGTTGTACAAATAAAATACTGTTAGAACAGCATATATTACATTTTCATATGCCACAGGCTGTGGTGGTTGAACATATAACATATTTGTTACTGTTGTATTCATTATATTGGTGTATGTTCAGCCAGTTATCATACTGTCTGGCTGAGATGTTTGTCATATGTCTTGCCTAGTTTCTACAATATTGCCATATCACTTTCTTCTCATTTTAACAATGACTTGGTGGCTGTACATATGAATCATTACATGAAGACAGTACAATCTGTACATTCATAGATTTTTACAATGCTAATGACATGGGTAGGTGTTTCTAAGCCTATACAAGTTTTCACAAAAGAATAATGATGTACTGTTTACAAAACAGAACAGTGAGGAGCAGGTATTCATAAGATACCTGTGTCCATAATGGACATGTGTCTCAGTCCCTGTCTAAATTTAGAAATCACCATAGGTTCATAGGTAGGTACTAGGCTATCTGCCCGAAGACATTTATAAGCCTAGCCGGAATGTGTCGCCGCCACCTTAGATTAGTTCCCTGTGCCTCTGTCCAGCAGAGCCACTGAAGTGATCCCTCGGGTAAACTTTCTGTTTCCCATCCACTCGCCAAGGTTTCTCTTGAAGATGGTTAGCAAGGAGCTCTGCCTAATGTAGATTGGAATCTTGTTCCAGAGCATGGGAAGTCTCTGGGACAGGAATCTATCCCTCCAGCACGTCCTATTTATTGTTTTGGTGAGGTTTAGATCCCTAGAGCGTGTGGCTCGAGGTGATAAGGTTTTCTTTACGTGGAGCATTTCCATCAATTCTGGGTTGGACATGGCCTTGTATGTCAGGCAGAGATCACCTCTGAGTAGCCGGTATGCAACAGAGTACAGCTGGAGATTCTTCAGTCAAGCTGCATAGGGCATCTGCTTGAGGCCAGTGATCCACTTGGTGAGGTACTTCTGTGGTCTTTCCAGTTGTTGCAGGTGTCTTGTAAGGTACATCCCAAATGGGGCATTGTACTTTATGATGGGTCTGATGAGTGATGCATAGAGGGGCCCAATGACCTCTTTTGATCTGGATGCAAACCTTTTTGTGATTAGGTGGGCCACATAGAAGGATTTTCTAACCACTTTGGCAATGTGATTATCAAAGGAGAGGTTACTATCTACTTGGGTCCCCAGATCCCTTATTACGTCTTCCATATTTATGGGGCTACCACCTATGTGGTAGTTTGTGGGTACCTTGTTTTTTTCCACCTTGTTTCTTTCCAACAGGGATGACTATGCACTTTTTGGCCCTTAGCTTGAGGTCATGGGTTTGACACCAGGTATCTGTCTCAGTGAGACCCTTTTGGAGGATGTCTGTGTCAGCCGTAGAGTCAATTATAGCCCCTAGTTTGCAGTCATCTCTGAACTTGGACAGCCATAGTCCTCCTGTGCTTGCCTGTACCACTGAGAAGTATATGCCGAACAGGAGGGGTCCTAGGACTGAGCCCTGGGGAATACCACTTGTAACCGGTTTAGAGTCAGACCTAGCTCTCGCAACTCTTACCATGTGGATTCTGTCTGTGAGCCAGTTGGCAACCCATCTCGTGATGTAGGGGTTTATGTTCAGGCTGGTGAGCGTGTCTATAATACCTGAGAGGGGAATGGTGTCAAAGGCCTTTGTGAGGTCTAGGTAGGCTGTGTGGACCACCTTTCCCTCGTCTATAGCCTTGTTAACTGTGTCAAGGAAGTCCACCAGGTTTGGGAGGCATGATCTGCCCTTAACAAAGCTGAACTGGGTAGGGTCCAGTGTTTGGAGTTTCCAATGTCTCTGTTAATGAGATCCATGATGATGCACTCCATAGCTTTGCAGACCAAGCTAGTCAGGCTTATAGGGCGATAGTTCCCGGGGACCGTTGTGGCTCCACCTTTGCGGAGTGGAATAACTGTTGCTGTGTGCCACTCTGTGAGCACATAGCCTGTGGAGAGGCTGAGTTTAAACAGTGTGTTTAGGTGAGGGGGTCAGTTTATCTTTGAGCACATGTAGTACGCAGCCTAGGACACCGTGCAGTCCCATTGATGCTGTGTTTTTGGCTTTGGAGAGGGCTGTTTTAACCTGTGTGTCTGTGACTTCAGGGGCACTACATTTTTCTGGTATAGTTATGGGCCCTTTTGGGGGTGAGAGGGGGGTGAAGTTTTCACTGAACCTGTCTGCCAGGATGTTGGCTATATTAGTCGGTTCAGTATATTTTGTGCCATTCTGCACTAACTCTGAGCAGATCTGAGAATTGCCACTTAGATTCTTGACATAGCTAAAGAATGCCTTGTGGTTATCTTTGCAGTCCATGGCAATTTTTCCTTCGAAGCTAGCCTTGGATGATTTTATGAGGGAACATATTTTCTTGCTGATACTGATCAGGGATGTCTTCCCTTCTTGGGATTTTACTCTTTTCTGTACTAGTTTCCTCCTTCTATTGTATAGCTTGTTTATGGCAGGGGTCCATCAGACTGGTTTCCTTTTCTTGGAGGAGTGAGTCTTGGTATTGTTTGGGATAGCACGATCCATACATTCTTGTAGGTGCCCGTAGAGTGCATTAGTAAAGGATTTTGCAACTTGGACAGCGCTATCCTTTAGCATAGGGGCTTTGAAACTTCCCACCTCAGTCTTAAGTAATGTGAAGTTTGCTTTTGAAAAGTTTTTCATGGTGGTTTCTTTGACCAGGTGTGGTAGCGGAATGTGGATATCCAGAGTGATTAGTTTATGGTCAGATCTAACCAGTGAGGGGTTGACCTATAGTGTGGAACACCAGTCGCCCATGTTGGTGATGACCAGGTCCAATATGTTGTCACCTCTGTGGGGGTGTTGACCAGTTGATCCAGGGTGTTTGAGTTTATAAGTTCTAGGAAATGTTGAGCAAGTGAGTTTGTACTTGAGTAGTTCTCCCAGTTAATGTTTGGGTAATTGAAATCACCCAATATCAGGGTGTTTTGTAGGACCGTTATGTTTCCCAGGGTTACCAGGAATGCAGAGTGGGGGTTCTGGGATATGGTGGGTGATCTGTAGCAAGCTATAATTTGAAAGCAGCTTTGCCCGTTGTTAGTTGCACGTGGATGATCTCTGAGGCATCGTGCTGTGCCACTAACCTGGAGGTGTGGGTATCCTTGATGAATATGGATACTCCCCCTCCTTTTGTATTTCGGTCCAGGTTTTGTGGCTGAAATGTATGGTATGAGTTGTAGCCTGGTAGTGCTGGTGTGCTCTCTGGAGCCTTAAACCAGGTTTCTGTTACTGCACATATATCGATTTTATCCATACTGAGGAGTGCCTCGAGTGCATGCATTTTGAGGTTTAGACTTCTGGCATTGAGTAGCATTACCCTCAGTTTTTTGTTACTTTTGCTATTTATGGCAGTGGGTTTGTCTTTTGAGCCTTGCCTAAAAAAGGCACTATGAGGGTGGCAAGAGCCTTGGCCAGTATTCGAAAGCCTAAGGGAGACAGGTGCAAGCTGGCTCTAGCAAAGCAGTGTTGCTTGTCGAGCATGTCATCCCAGACTGACAGACACTGGATCTCCTTTGAATGACACCAGAAGCTTAGCCAATTGTTGAAATTGATAATTTTTTCTCTATACTGTGGTATCATTCTTGGTAAGGGCAGGATGCTACTCAGGGTCAGGGTCATACCGGCATGGGCTATGTGATCAGAGAGCTCCTCTATGTCTCTTTTCATGAAGTCCAGGGAGGTACGGCTGAGGTCATTCACATCAACATGGACAATGACAGAGTCATATTTGTACTTGCTGTGGAGTGACCTGAGTGCTTGTATTATGTGGCAGATCCTGGCACCCAACAGGCAACTAACAGTAACCTTCTCCTTGTTCAGCCTAGTGAGTGGGACGTCAGTGTGCCTGACTATAGAGTCACCTATTACTAGTGTGTTAGGTATGTTATTTTGCCTTAAGGGCTGTGATTGTGTGGCACACTGGTTTTGTTAAGTATGTGTTTCATGGTTTGTGTTGGGGGGAGGAGGTTGCTTGTATGTCAGCTTTGGAGATCTCTGTTGCTTTTGCAGATTTTTATTTAGAGCCTCTGAGTATGTTTTCATCTATTTATGTGAGTTTTTTGCCGGTGCTGGTTTCATAGGTCTATGTGAGACTGGTGGTGTGATGCAAGTAATTCCCTTCTCCTCTTGATTGCCTGGTTCAGTCTTGGGTTGAGAGAGCTTAGCCTCAAGTTTGGCTGTATAATAGCATCTCTAGCATGTATTAGTGTTTGGTAGAAGGAGGACAGGGTTGTCTGTGTACATGAGGCAATTGTAACATTGCCTCAACATGCCCAGATTCACCAGTTGGACTGGAGAGTACACCTGAAACTGCCCTTTGGACATGCCTGGATAGGTACAGTGAACTGTTTTACTGATTGGCAGGTAAGGTTGAATAGAGAGCCTTGTCCTTCTCTACAGTATAAGGGGGTCTAGTGCTAAGGTTTATTAGTGCTTGCTATGAGTTTTGAGCAAGTGCCGGGATGAGAAGTGAATGGTTTGAGTGCTTAAGTTGAAAGTTTGTCTAGTTCCAAGGGAAAAATTGAAGAGTAGACTTTGGGGAGCTGGGAATAGTTATACCCTAGCTAACTGGTGCTACCCGGTGCGCAAAACCATGCAAATGCGGGTTTTAAAGCAGGGAAATGAAAGAGATAGAAATTAGCACAAAATGGCCAATAAAGTACTAATTTCTGGGCCGAAACCACTCCTCCAGGGAAAGATAGGCTGCTCAAAGCTCCCTCTCTCACAGTGAACAGAGAAACTTCCTTCTATCCAAGTAAGGTATGGGCAGACACAGAAACCTGTAGCACAGCCCTGAATTCAGCACTAACCAGAAAACTGGACTATACTAGCTTAGAAAGGCGGGAAAACAAGTATATTTTTTTGCTTTTTTTTTTTTTCTGAAAATAAAACAGATGCAATCAAAAAAACACTTTAAATGCACAGAAATGGCTATCACACTTGAGTGTGTAGCCTACAACCATGACAGCAAACCAAACACATAAACACACAAAAACATACTCGGAGGCTCTAAATAAAAATCTGCCTAAGCAACAGAGACCTCCAAAGCAGACACCCAAGCAACCGCTACCCCAAAACAAAACACGTGCAACATAGCTCACAAAGCCAGTGTGCCGAACAGTCACAGCCCTTAAGGCTAAACAACACACCTGATACACTTGTAATAGGTGACTCTATCGTCAGGCACACTGACGTCCCGCTCACCAGGCTGAACAAGGAGAAGGTCATGGTGAGCTACCTGTTGGGCGCTAGGATCTGCCACATAACACAAGCACTCAGGTCACTCCAAGGCAAGTACAAATATGACTCAGTCATTGTCCATGCTGGTGTGAATGACCTGAGATGTACCTCCCTGGACTACATGAAAAGAGACATAGAGGAGCTCTCTGAGCATGTAGCCCAGGCCGGTATGATCCTGACCTTGAGTAGCATCTTGCCCTCACCAAGAATGATGCCACAATATGAAGACAAGATGATCAATTTTAACAATTGGCTTAAGTATTGGTGTCATTCAAAGGGGATCCAATGCCTGTCAGCCTGGGATGACATGCTCGACAAGCCACGATGCTTCGCTAGGGACGGCTTGCACCTGTCATCCCTGGACTTTCAGATATTGGCAAAGGCTCTTGCCACCCCCATAGTGCCTTTTTTAGGCAAGGCTCAAAAGACAAACCCACCTCCATAGGTATCACAAGGGATAAGAAACTAAGAGCAATGCTACTCAATGCCAGAAGTCTAAACCTCAAGATGCACCACTCGAAACTCTCCTTAGCATGGAGAACATCGATATCTGTGCAGTAACAGAAACCTGGTTCAAGGATCCCGAGAGCACCCCAGCACTACCAGGTTATACCTCATACCATGTTTTTCGGCCCAAAAACTTGGACCGAACCACAAAAGGAGGGGGAGCATCAATATGCGTCAAAGATGCCCACACCTCCAGGTTGGTGGCACAGCACAAAGCATCAGAGACTATCCATGTGCAACTAACAGTGGGTAAAACTGCCTTCCAGTTTATAGTCTGCTACAGACCACCTTCCCAATCCCAGGAACCCCACTCGGCCTTCCTGAGAACACTGGAAAATATGAAGTTCTCTCCAAACTCCATTATATTGGGCAACTTCAACTACCCAAACATAGACTGGGAGCATTACTCTAGCTCCAACACCCTAGCCCAAAGGTTCCTAGAATTTATAAACTCAAATGCTGTGGAACAGCTTGTTACCACTCCCACAAGAGGGGAAAACATACTGGACCTGATAATCACCAACATGGGGACTCTATGCTCCAGACCAGAAGTGTATCCCTCACTGGTAAGATCAGACCATAAACTAATCTCACTAGATATTCACATCCCGACCCCAGCACCTGCCTTATAAACCACAGTGAAAAACTTCTCTAAATCAAATTTCACACTCCTCAAAACCGAGGTGGAATCCTTCAAAGCCCCCGGGCCTGTGCAAAATACAGCCCAGACCACAGAATCCTTTATAAACACATTCTATGAACACCTTCAGGAATGCATGGATCATGCAATCCCAAACAAAACCAAGACCCAATCCTCCAAAGGCAGGCGTCCTGTCTGGTGGGCCCCAGCCATAAACAAACTATACAATAGAAGGAGGACGCTAGTACAAGATAGAGAAAAATCCCAAAAAGGGAAGACATCTCTGATCAGTATTAGCAAAAAACTATGGGCACTCATAAAATCATCTAAGGCCAGCTTCGAGAGAAAAGTTGCACAGGACACTAAGGATAATTGCAAGGCTTTCTTTAGTTATGTTAGCAACCTGGGTGGGAATTCCCAGACATGCTCAGAATTAGTCCAAAATGACAAAAAATACACCGAACCCACAGACATTGCCAACATCCTAGCTGACAGGTTCAGCGCAAACTTCTCCCCCCCTTCCCCACAAAAAGGGCAAGGAGAAGGTCACAGTAAGCTGCCTGTCGGGGGCTAGAATCCGCCACATAATGCATGCACTCAGGCCTCTCAACAGCAGGTACAAGTACGACTCAATCATTGTCCACGCTGGTGTTAATGACCTGAGACGTACCTCCTTGGACTACATGAAAAGAGACATAGAGGAGCTCTCTGATTATATAGCCCAAGCAGGTATGACCCTGACCTTGAGCAGTATCCTACCTTCACCAAGAATGATGCCACAATACAGAGATAAGATGATCAGCTTTAACAATTGGCTTAAACTCTGGTGTCATTCAAAGGGGATCCAATGTCTGTCTGCCTGGGATGACATGCTGGACAAGCCACGCTGCTTCGCAAGGGACGGCTTGCACCTGTCACCCCTGGGATTCTGGATTTTGGCAAAGGCTCTTGCCACCCCCATAGTGCCTTTTTTAGGCAAGGATCAAATTCTAAACCTACCACCCTAGAACACAACAAAGAAAAAAAACTAAGGGTAATGCTGCTCAATGCCAGAAGTCTCAACCTCAAGATGCACGCACTCGATGCCCTTCTCAGTATGGAGAACATCGATGTCTGTGCTGTGACAGAAACCTGGTTGAAGACTCCTGAGAGCACCCCAGCACTATCAGGTTTTACCTCATATCATGCGTTCCGGCCCCAAAATCCAGACAATACCAAGAAAGGAGGAAGGGTATCCATATTCATGAAGGACACCCACACCTCAAGATTGGTGGCAACGCACGATGCATCAGAAACCATCCAGGTGCAATTTATTTTTATTTATTTATTTAACATTTGTTGACCAGGAATGTCCGACTAGGTTCCACAGAGCCTGTTTTCAGCGGAGGCCCGGGGAGAAATGCTCCAGATGTATGTTTTTGGAATGTGGGAGGAAACCGGAGTACCCGGAGGAAACCCACGTGAACACAGGGAGAACATGCAAACTCCACTCAGAAGGCACCCCAGCCAAGAATCAAACTGGAGGACCTCTTGCTGTGAGGTGACAATGTTAACCGCTGCACCACTGTGCCGCCCAATTAACCATAGGCAAGACTGCTCTGCAATTTGTAGCATGTTACAGGCCACCCTCGCAAACTCAGGAACCTCACATGGCCTTCCTGAAAACACTGGAGGGGATAAATGTATCTCCGAACACCATCATACTAGGTGACTTCAACTACCCTAATATAGACTGGGAACACTACTCAAGCCCAAACACTCTAGCCCAAAAGTTCCTGGAATTCATAAACTCAAATGCCATGGAACAACTAGTCACCATCCCCACAAGAGGAGAAAACATACTTGATCTCATCATCACGAACATGGGAGCACAATGTTCAACACCGGAAGTATACCCCTCACTGGTGAGATCAGATCACAAACTAATCTCGCTGGAGGTCCTCATCCCGCCCCCAACCGAAATGAAAAAGACCACAGTAAAGAACTTCTCGAAAGCCGACTTCACACTTCTAAAGACTAGTGTGGTCTCCTTTAAGGCCCCTGAGCCGGCGGTAAACGTTACTCAAACCGCTGAATCACTTACAAATGCCTTCTACCAGCACCTGCAGGGCTGCATGGATCAGGCAATCCCAAGTAAAACAAAGACTCTTTGTACCAAAGGCAAGCGTCCAGTCTGGTGGACCCCAGCCATAAACAAACTCTACAACAAAAGGAGAAAGCTACTACAAGATAGAGCAAAATCCTTAAAAGGTAAGACACCGCTGATCACTATAAGTAAAAAGCTAAGAGCTCTCATAAAATCATCCAAAGCTAATTTTGAGAAAAAAATAGCTAAGGACTCTAAAGACAACCATAAGGCATTCTTTAGCTATGTCAGAAACCTAGGAGGAAACTCTCAGATATGCTCAGAATTAGTTCAAAATGATGTGAAGATTACTGATCCTACAGACATTGCCAACATACTGGCTGACAGGTTCAGTGCAAACGTCTCCCCCCCCCTAAAGGAGAGATATCTATACCAAATGATTGTAGCCCCCCAAACATCTCTAACACCCAGGTGAGAACTGCTCTCTCCAAGGCAAAGAACACAGCATCCATGGGACCTGATGGTGTCCCCGGCTGTGTGCTCCATGAACTCAACGAGGAATTAAACCCACAGTTAGGACAGCTGTTTAATCTTAGTCTCACCTCCGGATACGTACCCAGGGAGTGGCGCACAGCGACTGTGGTCCCACTCCACAAAGGTGGTGCCTCCACCGACCCTGGAAATTACCGTCCCATTAGCTTGACAAGCCTTATCTGCAAAGCCATGGAGAGGATCATAATGGATCTCATAAATAAAGACATAGGGAATTTGCAGACTTTGGATCCAACCCAGTTTGGCTTTGTCAAAGGTAGATCATGCCTTTTAAACTTGGTTGACTTTTTCAAAACAGTCACCAAGGCCATTGACGAGGGAAAGGCAGTCCATACAGCCTACCTAGACCTGGTGAAGGCTTTCGATACAATACCCCACTCGGGTATCATTGAAAAACTCATCAACTTAAATGTAAACCCATACATTACAAGATGGGTTGCAAACTGGCTGAGTGACAGAACCCACAGGGTCAGAGTTGCTGGCGCCATGTCAGACTCAAAGCCTGTCACAAGTGGTGTCCCACAGGGCTCAGTCCTGGGCCCACTCTTGTTTGGCATCTACTTTTCTGAAGTACAAGCAAACACAGGAGGGTTATGGCTGACAAAGTTTGCAGATGACTGCAAACTGGGCGCCGTAGTCAAAAACACATCCGACACAGATATCCTTCAGAAGGGTCTCACAGAAATGGATAACTGGTGCCAGAGCCATGGCCTAAAGTTAAATGCCAAGAAATGCATAGTCATACCCTTCGGGAAAAACAAGGTTACCCCAAGCTACCATATAGGTGGCAATCCCCTGATCACAGAAGAAGTTATCAGGGACCTGGGAACCCAGGTTGACAGTAGCCTTTCATTCGACACTCATATTGCTAAAGTAGTTAGGAAGACCTTCTACATTGCCCACCTTATCATGAAGGGATTCACATCTAGATCAAGGGAGGTCATAGTCTCCCTATACTCATCACTCATCAGACCAATGATTGAGTACAATGCCCCATTCAGAATATATCTGACCCGACACTTGCAGCAGCTGGAGAGGCCACAAAAGTTCCTCACCAAAAGGATAAAGGGTCTCAAAAATCTGTCTTATGCTGCCCGACTGAAAGAACTCCAGTTATATTCAGTTGCTTACCGCTTGCTCAGAGGTGACCTGTGCCTGACATACAAGGCCATGTCAAACCCAGATTTGATGAACATGCTTCATCTCAAAAATCTAGATCCCTCAGAGCCACAAGGGCGGAGACTTAAACCTCGACACGGTTATTAATAGGACGTGCTGGAGGGATAGATTCATCACCCAAAGACTCCCTATGCTGTGGAACAAAATCCCGGTTTATGTGAGGCAGAGCACCTCGCTGGCCTTGTTCAAGAGGAATCTTGACCAATGGATGGGAGATTGCAGATACACCCCAGGGGTTACCTCAGTGTCACTGCTCGACAGAGGCACAGCAAAATAATGGGCATAGTTTCTCCAAACTAAAGGGGTGGCGTAAGCCACAAAACTATGGGCTAGGCTTGTAAATGCCCTCAGGCAGATAGCCTAGTATGAACCTATGAACCTATGAACCTATCTATCCCAGCAGAGTGCTGCCCCCCTGACATCTCAGATGCTCAGGTAAGAGCCGCCCTCTCCAAAGCAAAAAACACAGCATCAATGGGACCAGACGGTGTCCCAGGCTGCGTCCTACATGAACTCCAAGAAGAACTAAACCCAAACATAAAACTACTGTTCAATCTCAGCCTTACTACAGGATATGTACCCAAAGAGTGGCGTACAGCAACAGTGGTCCCGCTCCACAAAGGTGGTGCCTCAACGGATCCTGGAAAGTATCGCCCCATAAGCCTGACTAGCTTGGTCGGCAAAGCTATGGAAAGGATCATCATGGACCTCATAAATAAAGATATTGGGGACCTACAGGCACTGGATCCTACCCAGTTTGGCTTTGTTGAGGGCAGATCCTGCCTCTTAAACCTGGTTGATTTCTTTGAAACAGTCACCAAGGCCATTGACGAGGGGAAGGTGGTCCACACAGCCTACCTGGACCTCGCAAAAGCCTTCGATACAATACCCCACTCAGGCATTATAGATAAGCTCACCAGTTTAAATATAAAACCCTATGTCACTAGATGGGTTGCAAACTGGCTCAAGGACAGAACCCACATGGTTAGAATTGCTGGAGCCATGTCAGACTCCAACCCAGTTACAAGTGGCGTCCCACAAGGCTCAGTCCTGGGATCTCTCTTGTTCGGTATATATTTCTCGGAGGTACAGCCCAACATGGAAGGACTGTGGCTGACCAAGTTCGCAGATGACTGCAAACTGGGTGCCATAATCGACTCTTCAGCCGACACAAGCATCCTACAAAAGGGCCTCATAGAAACAGACAACTGGTGCCAGAGCCATGGCCTCAAGCTAAATGCCAAAATGTGTATAGTCATCCCCTTCAGCAAAAACAAAGTGCCCACAAATTACCACATAGATGGTAATCCATTAAGTACAGAAGAAGTAATTAGGGACCTGGGGACCCAAGTTGATAGCAATCTCTCATTCGACAACCACGTGGCCAAAGTGGTTAGAAAATCATTTTATATAGTCCACCTAATCATGAAGGGATTCACATCTAGATCAGGGGAGGTCATCGTGCCTCTTTACTCATCCCTCATCAGGCCCATAATTGAGTACAATGCCCCTTTTGGGATGTACCTTACGAGACACCTGCAGCAACTGGAAAGACCCCAAAAGTACCTCACCAAGAGGATCAAAGGGCTCAAACAGATGCCATATGCTGCTCGGTTAAAGAAACTCCAGCTCTACTCAGTGGCATACCGCCTGCTCAGAGGCGATCTGTGCCTGACGTATAAAGCCATGTCCAACCCGGAATTAATGGACATGCTGCACCTCAGAAAATCCAAATCCCATCGAGCTATGCGCTCGAGAGACTTGAACTTCAGCACTGAAATAAATAGGACATGTTGGAGGGGCAGATTCACAACCCAGAGGCTCCCTTCACTCTGGAATAAAATCCCAGTCCAGGTTAGGCAGAGTCCCTCATTGACTCTCTTCAAGAGGAATCTTGATGAATGGATGGGAGATCATAGATTTACTCCGGGTATCACTTCTGTGTCACTGTTAGACAAATGCACAGTATACTAACCTCGAAAAAGGGCATAGCAAAATTCATTTTAAAATGGATGGCAAAAGCCAAACACACTCTGGCTAGGCTTGTAAATGCCCTAGGGCAGATAGCCTAGTATGAACCTATGAACCTATGAACAGCAGTTAAACAGGTAATTTAAACACAAAAATGACTTTGTTAAAGTGCAGGCAGCAAAATAAGTACAATATTTAGCTGAAACAAGCTTTTTAAATCACAGAAATTAGAAAATTAGTGTTTTAGGTGGAATTAGTTAAAGGCAGCAAGAAAATGCAGAAAAAATATACTTAATCACTCCAAAGTCTCTGTTTTGTCTCTCTGCTGCTGTAGAACTCTGCAGGGCACCAGGCAGGAGCTTGCTGAGCTCTATACAAGCACAAAAACCTTGCAAATGTGGGTTTATAGCAGGGAAATGAAAGAGATAGAAATGAGCCCAAAACTGCCAATAAACTACTAATTGCTGGGCTGAAACTACTCCTCCAGGGACAGATAGGCTGCTCAAAGCTCCCCTCTCTCACAGGTGAACAGAGAAACTTCCTTCTATCCAAGTAAGGTATGGTCAAGCACAGAAACTTGTAACACAGCCCTGAATTCAGCACTAACCTGAAAACTGGACTATATTAGCTTAGAAAGGAGGGAACACAAGTATTTCTTTTTTTCTTCAGAAAATGAAGCAGATACAATAAAAAAAAACACTTTAAATGCACAGAAATGGCTATCACACTTGAGTGTGTAGCCTACAACAGTTAAACAGGCAATTTAAACACAAAAACGACTTTATTAAAGTGCAGGCAGCATACATTGGTCTATGTTGTGCTTAAATTGTGTACTATACAAAATCAGCTACACATGGATTTTAAGCCTGTCCATAGGAGGTGCAGTCTGAAGGACACATGTATATATCTCTAGCATGTTCTGTTTAAGGCACATACAAAATTTTGGTCCTAAGATTTTGCATTTATGGTGCTGTTTGACTTATGAATATGCATTAAATTCAAAACTGGGGAGTTTTCAGATGTCTGGTAATCCAATTATAATGTCACCCCTCAGAAGTATATATATATATATATATATATATATATATATATATATATATATATATATATATATATATATATATATATATATAGATATATATATGTATATATATGTATATATATATATATATATATATATATATATATATATATATATATATATATATATTAAGCCTGTCCATAGGAGGTGCAGTCTGTGGGACACATGTATGTATTTCCAGCATGTTCTGTTTAAGGCACATACAAAATTTTGGTACTAAGATTTTGCATTTATGGTGCTGTTTGACTTATGAATATGCATTAAATTCAAAACTGGAGAGTTTTCAGATGTCTGGTAATCCAATCATAATATATATATATATATATATATATATATATATATATATATATATATATATAGGTATATAAATGACTGGGTAGAGGGAAATGTGTTCAAGACCCTCTGCATATGGCATGTTTGTTACGTATTATATTCCTTATTTATTGAAACTCTAAGGTAGTTGCAGGTTCTGCATATACCAGGTCAGGTACATCATGAAGAGAACATTGTACTTTATTAACATTGTGGTTAGAACTGCATACAGTGTCATAAAGACCTCTTTGGAATTAGCTGCCATTCCCTTACTTATAACTTGTGCAGCGCAAAAGGATTTCCTCACCGCTGTGGCCACATGTTGGTCAAATGTAAAGCTGCTGTCTACATGTATACACAGATCCATGATCACTGGTGTGCCTGTTGTGGTCATATTATCAACATGTTAACTTTCCAATTATGCAGTTCTTACAACTGATTTTAAAAGCATGGCTTTGCAACCATTTGTTATTTGTAGATAGGCTTTTTGAGGAATGCTTGTGTCTATGTGGGAGTTAGTAGTAACCTTCACCTTGCAATCATCTGCAAAGTTTAAACATTCTCTGTTTGCTTCCACTTCAGAGAAGTAGATGCCAAAAAGCAGTGACTGCAGTACTGAGCCATGGGGGACTTTACTAGTGACCGAGCTCTTTGTGGATGTGGCCTCATGTATTTTGGCCTTTTGAGTCCTATCAGTGAGTCATTTGTCTATCAAGCGAGTGATAAAAGGGTTTATACTTAATTTAATGAGCTTGTCTATAATGCCTGAGTTGGATAATATATCAAAATGCTTGGCCAGGTTGACTTAAGCTTTGTGCATAGTGCTGGCCACATCCAGTACTTTTATGCCACTCTCAATGAAGCCCTCCACTTTTAATAGCCATGAACTACACCCTCATGTATCATATCCATGATGAATATATATACATATATATATATATATATATATATATATATATATATATATATATATATATATATATATATATATAGATATATATATATATATATATATGTATGTATATACACATATGGGGTTACATATTATGCTGGTCAGACTTATGGGCCTGTATTTTCCCTGTCAGTGTTTTGAAATTCTTTGTTCAGGAGAAATACTGTAGCTATCTTCCATTATTCATGCATAAAACCTGACTCTAAGCTACAGCTGAAAAGTGATTCAAGTGGATCAGAGAGGTCATGTTCCATGCTATATGTTATTGGGGCTCACTGATGCAGTGTATTTTGGCTTGTAAAGTGCATGGCAAAGCTGATCAGTAATGATGGTTGTATGGAATGTGGAAAACAGTATTTCCTTTGGGATATCAGATGGTGATTGGAGGGTAAATTTCATCTGAATCTCACATTTACATTCACACACAGACATAACTGTTCAGGGGGGACATGCAAGGGAAAAAGAAAGGGAATGGTGACCTACTTCCATAAATTCACATGGACAGTTTACTGAGGCTAACTGCATTATTAAACAGTGCAGGCCACCATGACACTGTTCTGTTGACAGTTACAAGATTTTTTTTTCAAAGTTCAGTTATATTAATGCCAAATGGGGCAGCGTCAGGCATTCTTCCATTCAAATGTCAGGTTATGTTACATGTGTTTGATTTACATATGCTTGCCATGCTTCCTGCTGGCCATTGTTCAAATGTTCAGGTGATATTCTGATTTCCAGTGGTAAGCTGTGTTATGCATGCCATTGCACAGCCTTATTTGTGCTGCTCACATTGGTGATGGATATATTCACCCTGACATGTTATTTTATTGGTCATGTCTATAACTGTAGACAAAGTGATATAGGGAATGTGTTATGTGCTTTGTGAGCCATTCACTAGCAGCTATTTTGTTGATTACAATTGGGCTGCTTGCTAATGTTTGCACCATTTAAAATGAACTGCATTTTAAATAAAAGTTTTATGTATGCTAGTACACTCTCAGGCTCATATTTGTATTTGAATAACTCAACAGTGGATGGTGCGATGATTAAGTATGTTATACTGCAGATATGCACATCATTTTCATATTGATTACTGCTATGATCTTCATAGGAATGTTCTGCATGATAGTCGTGTGCTTTTCATTTCTATTGTGTTTTGCAATTCAACTTGACAGAGCATGGGACTTGTGGATCAGACAATAATAAGCATATCTGGCCACTGCTAGAGTCCTCAAATGGTGATGGTGATTATGACAATGAGTATAAAGAAGATGGACTCACACCTGCCCAAGCCATTACATCTGCTGTACCACTGAGGAGATGACGCCATGACCAGAATACAGATGACTATCGGGAGGAGATCCAGGGGTTTGTGTACAATGAGTTCTGAACACAGATGAGGGGTATGATGGGGACATACTTCCAGGAAATTGCATGGACTGTGCATGTCTCATTCAGGAAAACAGGCCAGGAGATCATTTGTGAGCCTCATTGCCATCATCCTGGTCCCTATGATCCATAAGTATTGTCTATGTGCTCCAATTGTGTTAAGCTGCCAACATGCTGATTGCAATATAATTGATTGGACTGTGTATGCAGTCTTGTGCATGTATGTAATGTCTGACATGCTTATGTGTTATCATCATGTAATATTTAATTATGTTTTAACACACATTAAGAAACTACATTTGCCCACATTCAGCTGTCCAGGCATTTTGGCTGTTAACCTGCAGCTAGTGTTGCAAAAATTAGTCTGCAAACATGTGTTTTACTGAGGGCAAATGTCAGACAACAGATTCTGTCCATAGTCTAGCCCTACTACTGTAACATGGTTTGGAATTTTGTATCACCATATCATGTGTGTGCAACAGAAGGACATATCATTTCTGGTATGTTTTGCATGACAATTGTGATGATGTCCCACTGGCACTATGTGGTGTTGTGTGTCAAGTTTTGTCAGTGCTGATGCACTATTGGGTCACATACAGGTATGTAATAGCTATGGGCAGTGCTATTTTTCTGACTGCCTCAAACAGAAATGTACCATTACTGTACACACATTGTTACAGATAATTTATTCTGTAGCAGTACATTCCGCTGTGTTTGCTACATCTTCCATTTCCATCTCCATTACCTATTCACATAATTTCACACCTTCCACAAATATTTGTACACTTTTACTGATTGTGCATGTCTGTCCACAAAGTCTGAGCCATAGTGACACACAACTGTACCTTTGACATGTGAGCATTCACTGACTTACTACTCCTGTGCTTTCATGATGCTCACAGGAGTGTCTTCAGCTCAGTAATGAGCAGGGTGCATGACATACACCTGTGGTTGTTTATTCAGCATTTGCATGACAGGATATGTGTATGTGCTGGAAATTCTTAGTTTGCTTACTTATGTGTGTTGATATTACATGATTGCATATTACTGTGTATGTTTGATTTATACATGTCCATTTCTGTGGACATCAGAAATCATTCTGCCCTGTGACATCCATTTGTGATTTCCTTAAGTGTATTTTGGATTGGATTCTGCAGCACCCTGTATGCTGTACACATGCATTTGTAGTATGTCAACTTACTTTTTTCTGCTTTTCCCTGATGTGGGCCCAGGCTGGCCACCTCTCTTACACCTTCCTAATTCCATATTGTATTTTGATGATGTTTGCCTTTTTGCAATTATTGACCATTGCCATATATTATGTTGATGCCACAGTGAACTTGTGCCAAATGTATGGTCATTTTACAGATGCAGGACATCTCCACACACGTCGTTGGCTACTGCTTGCAATACATCCTTGTTCTTATCATATTTCTGCATTAAGCAGTGTACATTGTTGAAATCCATGTGCACAAACTGATATATTTTTTAAACTGTAGTGTTACATTTTTGTAAGTATTCTTACATGTCATTGGTGTGTGCATTTGTATTGACCTTCATGCACATTCCATTTAGACCACTGACAGCCATACATATACGCCTACACTTGTGTGTTGCCTTTGACATATGCTTGTGAAATATATGCATTCCTTGACACATTTGTTTAGGTTGTGTACATCTACAAGTGTATTTATCTGCCATTTTTTTTTTTACTTTTATGCAGTACGTATGTTTGGTATTATGCTTGGTTATTTGCTTTTCACATGTAAAGTCATAAGTTTGGATCTGTCCTGTGCTAGATTTATCTAGCACCGTTAGACATGCATTTGCTTATCTTTGATGTTGCTTGACTTACACTTACCTTGGTGACAGACTACTTGAATATGTATATATTTATCTAATTTGTATGGTGATACTTATTTATTACCCTCCAGCACTCATTTACCATTGGTCATACACATGCTGGTATGACTGCCGCACAGTTTGCAACATGTCGTACCATGACAGTGCGTAGGTAGATACTGTATGATTGTCTGCATTTCTCCATGACTGTCATGTATCTCCACTATATGACAACTTTCCATTGCCCATGTTGTGCAGCATGCCATATATGTAACTTACATGTCCTTATTGTTTTTTTCCAATGTTTGTCTGTGTATTGTGATATTTGTTCTATGGGTATACCTGCTGTGATGTCATGAAAAAACAAAAAGGACCTATTCTCTATACCCACCATAAAAAAAAAAAAAAATTGCCGGTGCCCTTCTGACTTTCCCTTAGACTTTCCTATTCAAAGATCCCTCTTGACTGTCTGTTTCTTTCTCCCATACCCCACATCTTCTTTTCTGTCTGTCACTTTCCTCGGGGGAGTGCGTTACGTGTGCTGATCACACAAGTGTTGAACCCATTATTCGCTAATGTTAGCTGCACCATTGGAATTCATAAGTACAAGCAGGCATATTTTTATTAGTACATGACTTATGGAGATATCCAAAGTTGTCTTTGAGCCTATTGTACAGATAGTTGAAGATATGTATTACAAAAGACATGAAACTTTAAAGAAAGTATATTTTGTTAAGAAATGAATTACAGAAATATCCGTAGTTATCTGTAATGTTTCTGACCAGATTTCTGAAAATATATATTATGAAAGCCATGCAGATTAGATTGGGATAGTAGGCATTTTTTTTTTAATAATTATCGTCTCAGTTAACCCAGCCACTGGGGATGCACAAGTCTGTGTATTTCTTTGTGCTGGTCCTAAGCCCAGATAAATGGGGAAGATTATGTCAGGAAGGGCATCCTGTGTAAAATTTTTACCAGATCAAGTATGCGGACAACAATACAGATTTCCATATCGGATCAGTCTAGGCCTAGGTTAACAACGACTGCCACCAGTGCTGTTAGCCAACAGCGTACTGGTCGAAATTGGGCTACTGTTAGCCGAAGGAGAAGAAGAGGGGGAAGGCATGCCTGGAGACAGGAGGAGAGAAGGAAGGTTAGGAGTATGGAAGTGAGGGTAGGAACTTTGAATGTTGGCAGTAAGACTGGTAAAGGGAGGGAGCTAGCTGATATAATGGACAGAAGTAAGGCTGATATATTGTGTGTGCAAGAGACCAGATGGAAGGGGAATAAGGCCAGGTGTATTGGAGGTGGGTTCAAATTGTTCTAGCATGGTGTGGATGGGAGAAAAATGGGGTTTGGAGGTGAAAAGACGGCCAGACAGAGTGATGTTTATGAAACTGGAAACTGATGGTGTGATGATGAATGTTGTTAGTGCATATGCTCCATAAGGTGGGTGAGCAGTGGACGAGAAAGAAAATTTTTGGAGAGAGTTGGATAAAGTTGTGTAGAGTGTACTCAAGGGTGAGAGAGTGGTGATTGAAGCGGATTTCAATGGGCATGTTGGTAAAGGGAGCAGAGGGGATGAGGAGATGATGGGTAGGTATGGTGTTAAGGAGAGGAATGCAGACATGAGGAAGTACAGGAGAGTATACAGAAGAAGTGGTTGGCAAAGAAGTGGGATTGTCAGAGAAATGAAGAAAGTAGACAGGAGTACAAGGAGAGTAGGATGGTAAGTTGTATGAAAGGTTGGACACTAAGGAGGGAGAAATGAACCTGTACTGATTGGCTAGACAGATTGACTGAAGCTGGGAACGATGTGTAGCAAATTAAGGTGGTAAAGAATAATGAGGGAAATGTACTCACAAGTAAAGAGAGTGTGTTGAGCAGATGGAAAGAGTACTTTGAGGGGCTGATGAATGAAGAGAATGAGAGAGAGAGAGAGAGAGAGAGAGAAGGTTGGATGATGCGGGGATAGTGAATCAGGAAATGCATTGGATTAGCAAGGAGGAAGTAAGGACAGCTATGAAGTGGATGAAGAATGGAAAGATTGTTGGTCCAGATGACATAACTGTGGAAGCATGGAGGCATTCAGGAGCGATGACAGTGGAGTTTTTAATCAGATTGTTTAACACAATCTTGGAAAGTGAGAGGATGCCTGTGGAGTGCAGAAGAAGTGTACTGGTACTGAATTTTAGAATAAGGGTGATGTGCAGAGCTGTAGTAACTACAGAGGGATAAAAATGATCAGCCACAGCATGAAGTTATGGGAAAGAATAGTGAAAACTAGATTAAGAAGGGAGGCGATGATTAGTGAACAGCAGTATGGTTTCATGCCAGGAAAGAGCAGTACAGATGCAATGTTTGCTCTGAGGGTGTTGATGGAGTAGTATAGAGAAGGTCAAAAGGAGTTGCATTGTGACATTGTGGGCTTGGAGAAAACATATGACAAAGTGCCTAGAGGGGAGTTTTGGTTTTGTATAAGGAAGTTGGGATTGGTAGAGAAGTATGGAATAATGGTACAGAATATGTATGAGGGCAGGGTGACAGTGGCGACATCTGAGGTAGGAGTGACAGATGAATTCAAGGTGGAGGTGGGATTACATCAAGGATCATCTCTGAGCCCTTTCTTATTTGCAATGGTGATGAACAGGTTGACAGATGAAATCAGGCAGGAGTTCCCATGGACAATGATGTTTGTGGATTACATTGTGATCTGCAGTGAGAGTAGGGAATAGGTTGAGGAGACCCTGGAGAGGTGGAGATATGCTCTAGAGAGGGGAGGAATGAAGCTCAGCAGGGCCAAGACAGAATATATGTGTCTGAATGAGAGGAAGGACAGAGGAATGGTGAGGATGCAGGGACTAGAGATGAATTTAAATACTTGAGATCAACATTTTAGAGTAATGCTGAGTGCAGAAGAGAGGTGAAAAAGTGAGTGCAGGCATGGTGGAGTTGGTGAAGAATAGTGTCAGGAGTGATGTGTGACAGACAGGTACCAGTAAGAGTGAAAGGGAAGGTGTACGAGCCGGTAGTGAGGCCAGTTATGTTACATTGGTTGGAAACGGTGTAGCTGATGAAAAGACAGCAGTTGGAGCTGGAGGTGGCAGAGTTAAAGAGGTTAAGATTTGCACTGGGTGTGATGAGGATGGACTGGATTAGAAATTAGTATATTAGATTGTCAGCTCAGGTTGGATGGTTTGGAGAAAAAGCCAGAGAGGCAAGATTGCAATGGTTTGGATATGTGCTGAGCAAGGATGCTGGGTATATTGGGAGATGCTAAGGATGGATATGCCAGGTAAGAGGAAAAGAAGAAGGCCTAAGATAAAGTTTATGGATGTGGTGAGAGAGGGCATGCAGGTGGTTAGTGTGATGGAGCAAGATGCAGAGGATGGGAAGAAATGGAAACAGATGATCTGCTGTGGTGACCCATAATGGGAGCAACAAAAAGAAAAAGAAGAAGTAGATGGTGTCAATTGTATTTTGTAGCTGTCTTTAAACTTATTGGATAGATTGTGTTATAGATCTGTATGTAAGACTATCAGGATGCTTAAATTGTGTTAATCTTTCCATAACATTGTTAATGTACAACTTGCTTTGATGATCTCTCATGAATTACAGATTACCTGCAGTTATATTTAGTGCACTGTTTTTGGCTCGAGGTATTCTGAGTTCATTGTGGCACATTTACATATTACACCATTATCTACAATTTTAGTGCTGATATCACTGTAATGTGCCAAAATCTGTGAGCTTTACAGAATCCAGCCCATTGATAGTAGCAGTTTGACAAGAACATAACATGAAAGATGAGAATTCAAAAACAGTAAGAGTGAATACTTGTGATAAATAAGAAATAATGGACACAAACAGCATGAGACAAAAATTATGGAATGCAGTGAAGAATGAGAATGCTGAAATACATGATGTGTAGAGATATACTTCAGATTGTTGGGTCAGCAGCACATTTAAGAAGATAAGGTACAAACCATAAAACAGCCAAAATGCTTTGACCTCCAGAGTCGAGCCAAACACTCAATGGAAAGGTTTAAGCAAAATGCCAATAACTGCAGTTTGAGGAGAAATGAGAAGGATAAGGACAGAACTGTAAAGGGAGTAGATGACGGAAGGGAATAGGGAAAAGTAAGTAAAGGGGTTTTGAACAAGAAGTGAATGTAAAGTAACAAATAAAAGCACCTAAGGTGCCTAATAGGTAAGGTAATAGTATGCAACTTGTTGGGTTGAGAAAAAAATATATACGGGACCTAAAATTAAATAACAAATGCACATTGAGAAGAAAATGTTACGAAAGAAAACTTAGAAAAGGAGGTGAAAGAACTCTGATGAAATGGCATCATGAAGGGGAAAATACAGAATGTCTGACCCTTAAATTACTAGATCAGGGAAAAGGAGGATCAGATGAAAAGATTAATAAAAAGGGATAATAAATAAGAAGCCAGACGGTAAAGTAAGAACAAGAGCAGAGATACTTGCAATCTCTGTGGACAAAGAGAAAAACACAGAAGGGAAAGAAGAAGGGAAGTGGGTATCATGAATAGGGATAAGATTAAGATGAAGCACTCATTAAATGAGCAGAATGTACCAAGGTGCAGACATGAATATCATCTGGATGGGAATGCACATATATGTAACTCCCTGTGATAGTTAATTCATGTCTGTATAGCAACATCAGATAAAAAAAACACAGGATACATGATTTACAAAACTGTGTATCATAACAGATTGCTACAGTGGTCCCTGAAGTTGCACAGGGCTCAACATTTGCAGACTGTTACAATCAGAGTTGGTGGCTGCATGACATTAGTCTCTAGCTGGCAGACTCAAGTTTCAGTGAACAAATCCTCTCAACACAGATGCCTCTACTTTCTGGGGCATTTTCAAGAGTGTCCAGGCCAAGGTATGGGGTGATAGACAAATGTCAATCCTCACATAAATATTTTAGAAATAATGGTGGCACTCCAAACTGCATGTCTTTCTGGACACAGTCACCAAATACAGTTTCAATTCATACCAAAAGTATGGCTTTGATGTGGTAAATTAAAATTCAGGTTGGAACCCACTGCTATCTCCTCTGCCAGGAGGCCTTGAGAGCATGGGAACTGGCCTTCCTTTTGATAACAACATATAGGTTATGAGAAACCAACTTCATAAGTGGTTAGTCTCAGTTGATGTCTAATGATATCACATAGGTGGCTTCTCACCATGTCTGTAGCAAGGAAATTGATGCATCACTTTGGAGAAACTTGCTGTGATCTTTTTGCATACTCATCTAGTTCAAGTGTAGCAATGTCTTCTCTCTTACTAATCCTTAGGGAGAAGATCCCTAAGTTTCATATACTCAGAATGGGTGGGAGGATTCCTGTATCCTTTATCCCTCATTTCCCTGATCTTCATGTTTCTACAAAAGCCCACACTGTGCAAAATGTACACCATATTCAAAGATTCATTTTTGGTGTCAACAGCTTTTTTTTCACATAATGAGGCTTCATTGTCTAGACCAACTTGTACAACTGTGGCCATTCATATCTCTCCAGATGCAGCTGCCTGGTAAACTTCACTCAGAACTACAATCCTTACATTTGACTTCTAGGTTTCTTGAATTCCATTCTCGTGATGATAAAGGATTCTTCTTACACAGAAAAAGTGGTTCAAGTCCTGTCTTCTGCCCAGTGGCTGTGTATTAGAAGGATGTAGGAGAGCAAATTAACTTTTTTTCTCTTTCAGCCATGGCTACAGGCTTTGAACACTTTTCTGCCCCTCTCCTTGCAATACTTGATTATTTGTTTCAAATATTTGGCTCAGAGTTGTTATTCTTGTGTATGCTTATTTGGCAGCCATGTCAAGATTCCATCAGTGTGCTTACGCCTTGTCTTTGGATTCCCTTAAGTTTGTAAGAACATTTAGAATGCAAATTTTCTTCTATGCACTCAACTCAATGATATTCATGGTTTCATATTTCATTGGCAATCACTTGGCTGACGGCCCTAGGAGACCTTCTTAAACATAGTCTTGTTTTTCCATATGTCAATGGCAGGATAAGTTACTCATGGGCTTATGGATAGGTTTAGGTGGCTGAGAATTTATATGCTCCCTCTATCCAATAGGGGAATAGGTATCAGTCCAGGGGTAAATTTCTTTGGCCCAGGTTGCATTTCATGGATGGGGAGCCTGTTCAAGAGTAGGGGTAATCTTTGAGACTCACACCTGTCTTTCCAAAATATTCTATTTATATTGCAAACAAAGTTTACATCTTTTGATTAGATATTTTAATGCTGTTAGACATGTGGATGAGCAGAAGGTCCATCTGTACTTTACCAGATGATGCCTTGTAAGACAGGCAAAGGTCACCTCTCTGTAGCCTATAGGAAACAGAGAATATACACATAAGGCATTGAGGTGGTCTGTGTATTCCATGTGGTTTATACCTTGTATTCTTTTTGTGAGGAACCTCTAAGTGAGCTCCATTTGTTGAATATGATATGCCAAGTCAGGTAAATACTGAAGGGAACATTGTACTCATTGACTGACCAAATGAGGATTGTGTACAAGTCAATGACATATTCAGACCTGGGTGCTATATCTTTGCATATAACTTTAGCACTATAGAATAACTTCTCTACAAGAGCAGACACATGATAGTCAAAGGCCAAGACACTATCCACAAACACTCCTAAGTCCCTAACCAAAAGATTTACTCTTAGGGGTGTATTGTCTATGTGGTAACTTAGGGGTGTCTGCCTTTTTGAAGGACACTATCATGCATTTTTTAGTAATCAGATTTAAACCATGGGTCTAGCACAAATTATTATTTAGCAACAAGCCCTTCTGGAGAATATTAATGTCCTTGGGGGATTCTATGATTGTGCTGAGCTTGCAGTCTTTTACAAAGCCGGTCAGCCAGAAGCCTTTGACAATAGCTTGGACTTCTGAAAAGTAGATGCCTAAAAGGAGTGGCCACAGCAATGAGCCCTGATGGACCCCACTAGTGATTCACTTTTTTGCTGGGGTAGAGTCCCCATCCTGACTTCCTACAGCCTATCTGTGATATAGTTGGCTATCCAGCAGTTGACACAGGGTTTACTCCTAGTTTTGGAGTTTGTCTACAATACCTGAATGGAAAATAATGCAAATACTTTAGTCAGGTCACAGTCGGCAGTATGTACCATTTTGCCCTCATACATAGTTTTGGTGGCACTCTTAAAAAAGTAGACCCCTTTGAGTAGGCACAATATGCCTTTGATGAAACCAAACTGTGTTGAATCCAGCATCTGTAAGTTTCCTGTGCCTTTATTTATATTATTCATAATACTTCTTTTTATGGCTTCACATATGACACTAGTCAGACGTATGGGTTTTTAGTCACCCTGGTCAGTAGATGTCCCGATCTTGAGCAAAGGTCTAACTGCACAGTCCTTCATTTACTAGTTATGATGCCTGTTAGCAAGGTAAGGGTGAACCATGATATTAGAGGCCTCAAAAGGTCATGTTTCATACTACTCAGTAGTTATCCTGAGATATTATTAGGGTCTAAAGATGCAGGAATCTTTGTTTTGGAGAGCGCACTGAGGACTTGTTCACTTGTTAGAGTACAGGGAGTTATGGTTGAAGGTATCTATTGAGAGGTGTTTGGGGTGGGGGAAGAGGGGTAAAATTGGAGCAAAATAAATTAGCCCATATGCTTGCTATATCCTCTGGATCTGCATATGTGACTCTGTTTACAATCATTTCAGCACACTGTTGTGTATTATCTTTCAGGTTGTGGACATAGCTGAAAAAAACACTCATAGTTTTCCTTTGGATGCAATGCTATCTTTACCTGAAATGTAGATTTAGTTGATTCGATAAGACTCCTGACATTTGATGAAGGGTTTCTTTCTTTGCTGAGCATTGCACTTCCTAGTTTGACCATGGTTTTCTTCATTTTGTTATACAGCTTTTTGATATTGGGATTCTACCATGACCTATGTGGCTTGTTCTTTCAGGTAGTCTAGTACTTATTCTGGGTGGGTGCAGCTGTCTCATTGCAGCTGTTTACATAATGGTCTAGGGTTTCTGTGAATAATTCTACATAGGCAATGAAGTTCATATGGTTTGGGGAGGCTTGAAATTTTGCCTGGTTATCTCTCAGTAGTAGAAGATTTGCTTTGGAATAATTCCTAAATGTTCTAGGGTTCGCTGGAGTCACAGGTTTTAGTTTAATTTCAAGGGTGACTGCTTTATGGCCTAACCTGACAAGTGAGTACATTACACATGGTTGTGTGCCAAGGTCTCCCATGTTTGCTAAGATCAGGACAAGAATTTTCATGCCACTAGGGGGTGTATGGAATATTTGGTCTAGAACATTTGTGTTGATGATGTCCATGTATCTCTGTGACTGCATATTGGAAATTGTGTATGTTTCCTAGATAATATTCGGGTAGTTGTAGTCACCCACCATTATAGTATTAGGTTCAATACAGAGTGACTCCAGTTCATTTAGGTATGTGTATGAGTATACTGCATCATAGCGGGAGACATATGGCTTGCAATGATATGGTATGGGACTTGCATATGGAGAGTGGGCCAAGGAGAAGCTCAGGTGTGTTATACTGCTCGACCAGTCTTGAAGTGTGACTGTTTTTGATGAATATTGAGGTACCACCTCCTATTTTCCCTTCCTGTGCAGTAGCTGGTCTAAATGTGTGGAAGGTTCTATGCCCTTGCACTGCTGTAGTGCTGTCCATGGCTTTAAACCATGTCTTCATTACTACATGTCTGTGTTCTCCACACTGAGGAAAGCTTGCAGGGAGTTGAGTTTTTTGTTTAGACTCCTGGCACTTTACTGTAGATTATACTGGGTTGGTTTTGCTGTGTTGGAATATTTATCAGGGTAGCATATCTTCCCAAGCTGTCAAATATTGTACCTCCTTCAAATGACATCAGAACGTAAGCCAGCTGTTAAACTCAATTATCTTCTGCTTGTACTGTGGCCTTATCCACAGAGAAGGTAATCTCCTGTTCAATACCAAGTTCATACCAGCCTGGGACACATAGTCCTTGAGCTCCAACATGTCTTTCTTCATATAGTTCAGAGATGTCCATCTCTCGTCATTTACACCCACATGTACAGTGAGAGAGTCATACTGGTAGAAGTAGGTCAATGATCTGTGTGCGTGCGTGATCTGGTGGATCCTGATCCCTGAGAGCCTGATGACTGTGACCCTCTCCTTGCTAAGTGACTGGAACATTGGTGTGTCTCACTATGGAATTTTCTATGACTAGAACATTTGTTTTTTGTGTAGATTTGAGTTATGGCCTTACTAGTCAAAATACCATGAGATGAAGCTTTTTTAATTTCTCCAAATCTTTTGGATTTCTAATACCATGATGGAAATGGAACCCATTCCTATGTTAAAGTATGATTAAAGCTCATGAAATTAGTATTGTTTCAATCTTTGATGTCAGCCAGTAGTGCTCTTCGGAGCACCTGCAATGTGCCCAATAATGACTCCTTCTGTAATTCGTACGGAGTTACATGTATTGGTAACATATCTAAATATGACTGTAGATTCTTTTTTATAAGAGCTGTTGCTCCTACTACTATTGGAACTGTCTGGGTATCTTTCTTCCGTATTGCTCTTGTTTCTGCCTGCAAATCCTGATATTTTATGACTTTGTGTCTCTCTGTACACAAGACACTGTAGTCACTGGGTGTAGCGAGTGATTTCAATGATCAATGCTACTTTTGTCTTCTTTTCATGGACCACTATATCTGGTTTTCTCACATCTATCTTTTGAAATGCTGACAATGAGTGATCCCATGTTATGTAGATGTTATCATTTTCTATGATGCTTTGTGGCTCATGTTTCCAGTGCTTTTCAGCCACTTCCATACCATAATGTTTGCACAATCCCCAGTGCAACAGTCTTACCACATTATTATGCCTTTCAGTATACAATCCTTCTGCCATTAGTATGTCACAACCAGCAACAAGATGTGTGATTATTTCCAATTCTGTTTTACAAAACCTACATTTCTCCCACATGTTCAAGGGACTTTGTAAATCAATGTGTACATAGCCCGCTATCTTGGGCAGCCGATATTAACCTTTCATCTTTTGGTTTAAATTTGCCTCTCCTTAACTATTTCTGCATTTGATCATGATCAACATGAGGTTCTTCCTAAAGTTTTCTATTCTTGCAACTATACTTATGCATTTTCCACATTTCTTGCCCTCTCATCTGATCCTTCACCTTATATTCTCTCTTTTGTTTTTTTGACACATTCAGTTGCTGACTGATTTTTATCTACTTCTGGTTTGATATCCATTCTTGTTTGACGTCGATATGCTTCTGCTAGACTAAGCAGGGAAGTCATCTTAGATTTATTCTCCTTATGTTTCAAAACTTTCACTATGTTTGGGTCTTGTGAGGTCAGCAGACATGTGTGCAGTCCCACGATTGCAGAACTATACATGTAATCAATTTCAAAGAGGCCAATACCTCCTTCAGAATGGTAAATATATAATCCTGGTATGCACAGATTTTTATAAATCATATGGTGAGCATGAAGCATACTTTGTGTTTTTCTATCTAATCTATCCAACACATTTTCGGACCAATCAATCACTCCAAAGCTGTACGTTAGGACAGGAATAGCAAATTAGTTTACAGCTTGAATTTTGTTCCTAGATTTCAATGCTGTTTTCAGGATTAATTTAAGTCTTCTAAAATATTCCTTACTAAGCTTTATTTGCATTTGTTTATGTTTTATTGTTGATCCTTCATCAGTTTCCAAATACTTATACACTCCCTCGTACGCAAGTTCTTTTATATCACATTCTTGTCCCAAGCTGATGTTTTCTTGGCATTGCAGTTTTCCTGCTTTAAAAGTTGCTTTTGCACACTTTTCAAGACCAAATGACATTCTTATATCATCTGAAAAGATATGACAACTTGCAGTTGTGCTATCAGTTCCTCATCTGATGAGCTATACAGTTTTAAGTCATCGGCAAGCAGAAGATGTGGTCTTTACACTTTGTTGTTTTCTAGGATCCAAATTATAGCCTTGGCCTAATCTGTTAAGTAGACAGCTGAATGGGTTAAGGG
The DNA here is from genome assembly GCF_019279795.1 of Protopterus annectens. NCBI lineage: Eukaryota > Metazoa > Chordata > Ceratodontiformes > Protopteridae > Protopterus > Protopterus annectens. The sequence continues at coordinate 1,882,669,634 of NC_056739.1, forward strand.
CAAGACAGAATAGCAGAAGTGACAGCAAGTCACCCTGGAATATCCTCATCTGGATTTTAATCTCTGGAATAATAATTTGTAATTTATCATGGCTTGATTGCAAAGTGGCCTGCCACTGTTTCATGGTCACTGTAATGTCTTTGATCAGTATATAATGTATCTTATGCATTTTAAGCACTATTTTATCCATGAATGTGGGATACTATCAAATGCTTTTTTGTCGTCGATCCATGCCATACTTAGATTCTTAACCTTTTTACAGTTCTCCATTATGAATTTATTTAACAACAGATGATCCTTTGTTTCATATGATTTCCTTTATTGCCCTTTTTTTCTATTGCCATGATTGAATTTTCTTCTAAATGACTATAAACTCTGTCAGCATCAGTTCTGGTGTATAGTTTATACTTAGTTGGAAGGCAAGTTTTTAGTCTATAATTTTTAGTGTAGCTTGTAGGTTCATTGTTAAGTAGAAGCATTGTTTTTCCTTTTGTTAACCAGCTTGGTGTCTGTCCGGGGTGCGCATATAAATAATTCTTACTCATGGCTAAATCTTCGTGCAAAGATGTTAATACTTTTAAACAGAAGTTAGGTACTGCATCTAGGCCTTGTGCTTTCCAGTTAGAGTCTTTTCTTAATTTTGTTTCAGTCTCTCTGGCTGTTACTTCATCCCATTTCAAATCCTGTACCTTTGAACTTCTTATAGTTTCTTTTACTTCTTCTATCCATTTAGCATCTTTGTTATGTTCCACAGGACCTTCATAAATACTTTTCCAAAATGTATCTATTTCTTCTTTTTTGGGTGGTCTTTTGATTCCTTTTACCTTGTTTCCGAATTCTCTATAAAACTTTTTGGGGTCATCAATAAATTGCTTATTTTGTACTTTTCCTTTATATTTATCTGTGTATCTTCTAAGATTTCTGCCTGTGCTGATATATTTAATTTGTGATAGTGCATGATAGATCCTGATCCTTTATAATATTGCGCATTGCTTTTATCACATCTGTCTTTCTGAGTATTTTTGTTGATCTGTTCCCTCTTCTATACTCCCCTAACAGTGATACTTCTTATTTTAACTGCTTTATAGTTTTCTTTATTTGTTACTTCCATGATGGTATTCAATTTCTCCCCTTCCTTTCCCTTACTACCCTGTGTTCTGGCGGTAGAATTTTATCTATTAATTTAGCTGCACAGTAATATATCCTGTTTACTTCTGTTATATCACATGGATCTCTATGTACAGTCCTAATTACAGTGTTCATTTGTTTTATCAAACTTCTGACTTTTTGGGTATTATTGACCTTCTTCAGTCTATTTCTTTCATTGATCTTAATATATCTATCTATCTCTATTAAATCAAGAAACTCTTGTCTTAGCTCATTTTCTTCTAAACTGAGGGCACATTTCATTTTTTTCGCCATTTTCTGTGGCATTCTGTAGAAATTTCTATAGCATCTTCCTGTGTCAATTTCTCTTCAATTTCTTCCTGTGTCATCTGTTGTTCTGTCATATTGGAACACACTGTCCTTTAACTCTTCAATATTGAATGCTCCTGAGTTGCCACAGTTTCCTGTTCCTTCCCTTGTTGTTCGGCTTCAAGTGAACATTTATACTGATTTTCTGTGGAATGCTTCAAAATATCTTAATATGACAACTGAATGGTTGCTTCCTGTTCTACTGGTTTCTCCTTAATTTGAATGTCTATTCCTCTATCCCGTTGTGGTACTTTCTGAGTTAGATTTACTACACTGAATCCTTCACTTCACAGGTACTCTATAACCTCGGTTTCTATTTCTTTAACTTCTTCATTACTAATCTTCTTTGCTACATTTCCTCTACGTCTTCTTATTTTTTGTATTGTAAAGTCGTTCATGTCTGGATGCCTTTGCCTGTATTTCTCTTCAAATATCTTTGGTGCTGCTCTTTTTGTATTGATTAGTTCTGTTTTCTCCTTTGCCTAAATATTGCACCATATTAAATCTCTTTTTCTTTCCGATGTCCATATTTCTTCTTCAGATATCTCCTGCTCTTCCTGTTTCTCCGTACTTTGTGAACTCATCCCATCATGCTGTGATTTAACCTGTTTTAGGCCTTTTCCACCAAATCCTTCACTTAGCAGGCATTCTACAACTTCAGCTTCTATTTTTTAACTTCTACTTTACTAATCTTCTTTTCTACATTCCTTCTTTGTGATATTCATTTAATTTATTTATTTATTTATTTTTATTTTACATTTGTTGACCGGGCTAGTCTAACTGGATACATGCCCATTTTCAGTAGAGGCCCAGGGAGAAAAGCTCCAAGATAGATACAAAAAATATGGGGAGATAAGCTCCAAGACAGATACAATATAAATAGTTGCAACAGTCAAACTTAAACAGCTGTTGGTAATATAAAGTACAGTACTCATCATAAGCGTAACTCAAATAGTAATAGGTAAATATACAAGAGATGTTACTATATACATATATACATATATTTTAATTGTCATGACATAGTCTTTGGTTTCTTAAGGGTAAGTCTATAAAGGTGAGGAATATTCATTAGTGTAAGAAAGGAAAAAAAATATTATTTTTCTTATTGTAAAATTTTCCATATCTGGAAGCCTTTGCCTATATTTTTCTTCGATTATCTTTGGGGCTGTCTTTTTTGTATTGATTAATTTGGCTTTTGTCCTTGCATAAATATTGCACCATATTAAATCTCTCTTTCTTTCCCATGTCCTTATTTCTTTTTTATACTCTTCAGAAATCACTAGGTTTTGTTGTATATAGTTTTGCACTTCTTTTTCCAAACAGATCAAATTTCTAGGTATATAGCATTGTCGCCTCACAGCAAGACATTGTCGCATTCGATTCTCAGTTAGATCGTCTTCTTTGTGGAGGCATGCATGAATGGGCATGCCTTTATTCAAGGTTGTGCATCAGGGCTGGTAACTCGGCACATAAAAATCCACTACCAAACATTAGTGGACCGGAGTTCCGCTGTGGTGACCCCTAACCGGGATAAGCCGAAAGACACAACAGCAACAACATATAATTTTTTTTCACAAATCTGTTGTATTAATGTAACACAACCTTTTATTTGAGGCTTCTGACAGTTTTTTTTTCTTTTTTTGTGGAAGTATTTTTCTTTCCTCTAATTTCTCTCTTAATCATTTTGTATATCTTGTACCTGGAAATTCTGGGCTTTTTGCATAATGGTAAGAATATGTAATTATTTTTGTATCCTCAATAGTCCACTCTGTCATTTTTATGGCTCTTCTTTGGCCTATCAGTTTTTGTGATTTGTGTGGCCTGCTAGTTCCTTCTACAATAGAAGGGCCATCTTCTGCCTGGGCCTGGCCTAGCCCTATTGTAGGAATGTTTCTGCATTTTGAATATTCTTCACTTTCATTTTTTTCAATCCTGGCACCAGTGCGTCTGCCATGGTTGGGCACTTTCTTATCCCAGGTCTTGTGCACTCAGCTATCTTCTTTAATTTTGACCTACTTCTGTCCATGATATATGCTATATGCAGTCTATATATCAGTGCTGTCTTAGTGAGATTTTGTGAAAAACAGGGTCACCTCATGAAGGGAGGATGAATTCAGTTTTAGCAATACTTCTCTCCTTTGCTTGCTGACTTATCATCTCTACATTTGGACCCATCAGAAGCTCTGTGTGTCATGGTAGATGTTATGTGAGGTCACTGAGGAAGTGTTTAGTCATGACTGTGTTGTGGTATCTTTTGTTTTCCTTTAAGTTGTTGCTATACCTCTTCTGGAGCCAATTAAATATCTGAGATAGGGCCCTAATTTGAATGTTATTATGGGTAAGTAGGAGGGAATAAATAGCTTTGAAAAAATTTAGATGTTGGGTTCCCTATGTGCTGTTGGCTTTAGACCTGCTGGTGATAAAAAAGGAACTGCCAATAAAGATCTGTTATTACAGTTATTAAGTAATTTTAATGTAAATTAAATTAAAAGGACACTAAAATTACAACAAAAAAATACAAATGGTTGTGTTTAATGATCAGAGATCAAACAGTTTATCTCACACACTGACATACATATCATAAATTTACTAGAAAGAAAAAGTTGGGTGGAATAAGATGAATTGTCTGTATATGTAATCATGTCTACTTGTGACTCGACCAAGATGCACAACAGTAAAGTTTTCAGAGCTGTCATTAAATATTTTTAAAAAAGGAAAGACAAACTGGAAATGGTAAGTATCCTAAATAAGAACCACTTGCAATATCAGATAAAGGGAGTCAAAATGACAACACCTCTGCAGTCCGTTACACTTTCTGAGATCATTGTTAAGAAAGTAGTTAGATGGGAGAGTTCCAGAAAGAAAATATTGCAAAATTCTGCTCCAAGTCATGTGTAAGTACAATGCTTGCCTCTTTACAAAATGAATGGTTAAATGTGGTAAAATGTGGTGTTTGTTTCTAACCATAATACGTAATGGTATTTCTTGTTAGTGTGTGTCTAACGTACATGGAGAGAGTCTCCTTTAATATAGACTGACAGGATGCAGAGAAACTACAATGTTAAAAACAAATGTTCAAAATAAAAAGTGTGAAAAGTACACAATAAGTGTTTTTACAAGGGGATAGGCTTTCCCCAAATTATATATGCCAACTCCACATTACACAAATGGGTAGAAAGGAGAAATATCCCAAAGTAAAGTAACCATTTTAGTTGTACACAGAGAAACTGCACCAGCAATGATTTTTCATGTGAAAAACCTTACCACTGCTCAGTTTCTTAGTGTCTTGTGATTCAGCCTCTTGATATTCTGGGGACTTAAGATGAGCTTCTTGTAAATGTACCATATAAGCACTGTAATTTGTTTTAATTTGCAAGCAGTAAATGTAGCAGTGACTTTTCCTTTGTTTGCATTGTTGTGCTATTCTGTGTCTAGATTCATGTTTCTAATTATGTATTTTACTAGCAATTGTACTTTCTTTAAGAATACTGCTTAGACATACATCCAACAGTTGTCAACTCCAGTTTATATTTGTTAACTCATTCCCTCATTTGAGTGTGTACCTTTAACTCCCAGCGGGCATGGCTTAAGCCTTTAGAAAATGAAGTTATTACCTTATAGTTTTAACAAATACTCAATGACAGAGGTCAAATATGAATACAGTTGTGTGTTCCATCATGTATGCTTCAAGGTAACGTATTCTGATACCTTGTATGTAGCATGGTTTTAGAATTATTAATGCAAATATCCTACCAATCTCTCTTCTCTAATTTCTCATAACTCTGATCCCTCTCCTCTACTTCTCCACACCCTGCATACCACTCTTTTTTAATTTTCACAACTCTGATCTCCACTATCTAGTTTCCTACCTAATTTTCTCCCTACATCTATGCTCCTTACTTCTTCCTTCTATACCTATATATTCACTTTACCTATTAGTAGTTAATTTCCCTATTCTGTGTTTCTTGTTTCTTTTGTAGTCTGACTTGAGAAGTTCAGTTGTGTAGACTATATAAATATATATATAAATGGTACCTATGATTGCCCTGTAAAAGCATTTTATACTATTATTTCTTTTGTTAGTATATCTCTTATTTCATTGTATACTACAAATGTTATATACTTTGTAACGTTTTGTTGGTGTGTTTGTGTAATTACTTTATCACTTGTTTAACCTTGTTGGAGCTTTTCTTCCTAGGACTCTATTGAAAATGGGCTCCTTCAGCCCAATTGACTATCCTGGTAAACAAACTGTAAAATAAATAAATAAGATAAAAAAATATGAACAAGCAATATTTGACCCCTAGAGGAGCAGTAGAATGAAACTGCAGAAACACCCTGAGGTGCACTCGGATGTAATGACTTAAAGTACTCTTGGGAAAGGAAAACATTCAAAAGTGAACTGCGGTAAATAATGTGGAGAATAACTAAACTAGTTAAATCAAATGCACAAATAGTGTATATATATATATATATATATATATATATATATATATAGAGAGAGAGAGAGAGAGAGAGAGAGAGAGAGAGATAAAGATAAATACAGATATGCATTTATAAAATGACTGTTCATTGCCATTCAGAAACAAGCACACTCGTTAGGCAGCCCAACCAGTATGCCAATTATAAAACTGCCCCTGTACCAATAGAAAAATTCTGGCCTGAAGTACCGCTGACTGGCTAGACATTCTATTGGCATATGCTGGGAAAATGAAAATAAGAGAACAATCTGGTATATTCTACAAAATTAAACAGAAGCATACCTGATTTTCCTCGTATTTCTTCTCTGTCCCTCATAAAATCCTAAAGTTTTAACATTAGAAAAGCAACAATGGAGATTTGAGTTAATCTTTTCTCCATTGTGTCTCCTGGACTGCACCGCTGCACAGATGTACTATGTATGTATGGGAATGCAAGAACCATACGCATGCAACTGCATCAGTAAACAAGGAAGAATGTGGAAGAAGACTGAAGTGCCATTATACAAAGACATTATTTAAGAAAGGTAAGCAATTTTCTTTTTAAATAATGTAGTTGTATAAAAGCAATAAAATCCACTTCTGTTTTTGGGTATATCAGCATTTACCTTGGGGGGGGCTTTGTTTCATCATTCCTGCTTCACCCTCATAATCAAACCACAGCAACCATGGGTAAATCCTGATGTACCCATGCACAATCGTGGATTTTTGCATAAGTGTGTGTGTGTGTGTGTGTGTGTGTGTGTGTGTGTGTGTGTGTGTGTGTGTGTGTGTGTGTGTATGTTCATACTACATTGATTCCTTTAGGAAGCAAAAGTTACAAAGATATGACAGCTGTCAGCTGTGTTTTCGAAATGAAAGGTGCTGAGGGATTCTATACATTGAAGAGCAATGTGTGATCTGTCTAGAAAAAGTTACTATATAAAAAATTCACAAAAAATAAGCTGTGCAAGTACGTGCCCTAGCTATATGTATGAGGTTTCTGTCATTGTTCAGAAAAAAATGCATCTTACACAATATTTATTATATGACTTAACACATTTAATAAGATTATTTTAAACTTTGAGAACAGTAACTGTGTCAGTGGCTTATGATCTATTTACATAATTATGCTATTTTGAACGTAGATTGATTTTTGCTAGTAACATTTGTATGTTACCATGCAGTAATTTAAAACAATATTTTATTACAAAAGCTGGTGGGAAACAAATTGCAAAAATTTATTTCTGCACAAATATTCTTGAGAAATCCAAACCAATGTGTATGCCAACAACCATGAATAATTCAAAGCCAAAATATAGTATTTAGAGGCAGGAAAAGAAAAGAAAAACATTTTTCTGAACTCCCTACAGGAAGAATGTAATAGAAAATATACCATTTGACATAGTGATGTGATTTAATTGTACATTTCCATGGTCAAACCATTTTCTGCAGTGTATACCTGGCTCGATTTCAGTTATTCTAGCTTCAACATTATCAGACACAGAGCTGTTTTACCTGTCACGCTCATATCAACAAATACCTAGAAGTCCATTTGTATTGGATTTGGTGGAAGTAAGTGATGTTCTATGAATATGAAATAAATGTGTGAGTCTCCAAAGCAAACACTTGCAGTTTTCAATTTTGCCTTGGGCAACTTTATTTCTTTTTCTATTTTCTTATTTCTCAAAGTATCTGGCTTTAGGGGGTGTGCACATTTGCAATGTGCATTACGATTTTCTTCTTTTTTTTTCTTTTAACTGATATGAACAGCAATGGTTTTCAGTAAAAGTGTTTTGTGCAGGCGTTGAGAAATACGATATATTAACAGAACCAAGAGATCACTCTTTTCCTTTAAACTTTTTTTTGTAGGAGGCAAGTCCCCCTGCACTCCATAATGTAGGGGACAAGCCCCTTACACCCCCGGAACTTAAAAATATCATCTTCAAGATTGCCATGCTCAGAAAAAATGGAATATCATGAGCAATGGCTATCTCAGACTTAATATATGTAAGTCCATCTTTTTAGCAACTTAGTCTCTGTCTTTCAGAACTTAGTCTAGCGGGTCCCGACTTTTGAAATGGTTACCAAATTGAACTCTTTGCATACCTGTCTGAAACAATGCGACAGGATCCCTGCAGGTATCTAATTCTTGCTTAGGTTGCATATCCTTTTGATTGCCATACCATTTGTAGGAACTAAGATCCCATAACATATAGTCCTAAATTAATGATCATTGATATGAAGACATTTCTTACAGATATATGGGACTATAACATACATTTTTGTCTTGTTCAGATCCAAGCCAAATATGGAAAAAAACTTTGAATTACCAGTATTTTATATTTTCTCATAATTTTATTTCACTGAAATGATTCATTCCATAAGAGCTGATTATAATAATTGTAAAATTATTACACCTGAGTTATTTATGTTGAGATAAGATAAAATCAAAGTTACTCTGCTGAGAAAAGAGATGGAATCAGTGACACAAATATTACCAGAAAGAGTATAAGTAATAATGCAGCTTATCTTTTTCATCAGCTAACAAAGAATCCGTCAGCATCTATATTAGTATATTGTATTGGTAGCATAATTAAGTATGCTTCCATATGTACTGCAGAAGGAGACAATCCTGGGTCCACTGGACATGATGAGAAGAGCACTCTTTGCACACATCAAAGTTTGAAGCATTAATAATTTTATGAACTGTAACAGTACCCTGAAGCAGGAATGCAGTCCCTTCCTGTAATGGTATTAGAGACTCCAAGCAGTTGGAGAAATTAAAAAAAAGAGAAGCTTATAAAACAGAATATGCAGTACTAGGCGATGAAGACTGGAGGGTAAGGACATTCAGGTGTGTGAAAGATGGAAGACTTAAGAGTCACAGATAAAGTGGAAATCAAAATGAAAACGACTGAATTGGTAGGCTTCTGTCTGAGGATGTAGGAAAAAGTCCTAGACTTAGTCTAAGTAAAATACAGTATGAGAAGCAAAGAGTGCATTGTAAGTGTTTAAAAATGTCAGTGAAACTGTTTGATTGCAGACTTTTCCTTCACAGACATGTTTTCCTATGTTCAACAGGCAACTATGCAAACAAAAGTTGTAATTAATACAAGGGCACATAAAGCTAACTGTAAACTCTTAATAGGTATTATGTATGTATTCTTGAATAACATAACATTGTTTCTAGTTCCCTTTTGAGTAAATAGTAAACATCATCAAACTGAAATAATATGAAATGTTGCAACAAGACAGATTAAAGCACTCATAAATATTTGCTCATGAAAATCACAAAATTCTTGGTGCAATTCCAAAATACATTGCCATCAAATTCTGCCCAACTGTCTCTCCTCTCGTTCTCTGTCCTCTGCCAATGCTCTTACACTAAAGACCAGAAGTCAGTGCGGCACTTTTGCTTTAACATAATGATAGGGTACCTCTCTAATAGAAATATAATTTGGAATGGGATGTTGAAGTTGAGTCAGCGTGAGGTAAATGTGAGTAGGACAGATAAGTGCAAGACATGACTATAATAGTTGATGACAAAAATGCAAAGAAATGGTCTGAAAATGTTTTATAGTGAGTGATGCAGTTTTATGTTGAATAAAACTTGGGAAAGAAATAATTGGTTACTGGTTACTACCTGAGTTACTATGCTATTCAGCACTCAGTTGTCCATAATTATCACACATGGACAAAGCACCCACTAAGGCCTTACAAATAAGAAATAATCATTATACTTATTAAGAATAAATCAGGATGATTCCATTAATTTGATATGACCATTTTTTGACATAAGAGGAAAAGCCTTCACTAAATTTCAACCGGCAAGATGGAATCAACAACCTGGAGAAACAGATTCTCAAATGACACTGAATGGTTTCAAAGTTTCTGCTAAAAGAAACTACAGTAATTATTTCACAACACGGGACAAGTTGTTGAAGGCTTGTAGATTTACTGCAACTGAAATATTTACAAGTTCTAAATACAGGCATTATTCTGATAAGAGAAGTCCAGCCTGTACATACTGTAAATTTTGCACATATTTCCACGTAGCTTGAAATATTGCGTATATTGTTTCTTAGGTGTGTTTACTTCAATATTGTTTTTATTATATTATGTATGATTTGCTTCTGTTCTGTATCATTTTGCTATTGAATTATATACTTGCTCCTCTGAAGCCTGAGTCATGGTTGAAAAGATTCAATGGACCAGTCTGCTTATCCACTTACTGAAATTCATACATATAAATAAATAAATAGAAAATGAATGATGACATTGTAGTTAGTTGCAAAGTATGAACTGAGATTGTAGGACATATTTACTGAAAACACAAGGAATGTGACTTAGGAAATTATGGTTTTAGGTAGTTCCTAGATCATATGGTAAAAAGGATCAACTGCCTGAACTCAAAACCTGATTCTCCACAAGCATACCTCTGGATACTAACTCCCCAAATGCACACACAGATACAAAGATACACATGCACACACACTGCATAGGCAGATAAAATCACTAAAACATTGTTTCTTTCAGGGAACACACCTACTACATGGAGCACTGTACTCTATGACTGGTCTGATAAGGGTGGATTACAGTGGCATAATGACCTCTTTGGACACTGATGCCATGCCCTTATAAGTTTCTCAACATAAAAGGATTTCCTCACCACTGTAGCCATAAACCTTCAGCGTTTGCTTCCATTTCAGAGAAATAGATGCCAAAAAGGAGGGGACCCAATACGGAGTCCTGTGGGAATCCAATAATGAATGTCCTCTTGGCCTCACCTATGTTGACCTCCTGGGTTTTACAAGTGAGTCAGTTTGCTAGCCAGCGGGTGATAAAAAGGATTATACCTAAACGAGTGAGCTTGTCTATAATGCTTGAGTGGGGTATTATATTAAAAGCCATGGCCAAGTCAAGGTAAGCTATGTGCAGAGTCTTACCTTCATCCAATGCGTTGGTGACCCTCATAAAAAAGTCCACCAAATTTAATAGGCATGACCTTCCTTTAACAAATCCAAAGCATGATGGAATAATAATAATAATAATAATAATAATAATAATAATAATAATAATAATAATAACAGCAATAAATTATCACGGAAGTTGTTGTGCAATGTCTCTACCACTTTTTTGTATTAGTGATAGTGAATTTTAATATTAAGTTCTCCCTGGTGTTTTCCAGGCATAGATTTTCTTTTTTTTTTTTTTTTTTTTTGTTATAGAATCTAATTAGAAATTTCTTATAGACCACGAAGATGTCACCTGTTAGTAATATAAGAGACATGAATATGATAGCAGTTTCTGAAGCTCTTCTAAACAGTTCACATTTTCCAGTTTTATGATTTTCCTAATCCATCAATAAGTTTATATTTTTTTAGATGTTTCTTGAAAGGTTATAAAATGCAGTAAAGATATTCAGTAAGTTGTCAGTTCAGTGGGATATAAAATTGTACAATGATCTCACTGGAGTGAATGACGAGACATTCCCTTTAAAACTGGATGTTTTGCATCATACAGTTTTCTATGTTTGGGAGATATGGTTTAGTCAAAATATAAATTACAGACCTTTGATGTTTTCGTTTACAATATGACTATTTATTTTGTAATCGTTGCTTGCATCCTTTCTGCCAAATATTCTAATGCTATTTTACTGACATTAAAGGTAAGGCCATTATCAATGCACCAGGTAGTACATTTTATACAGCATTTTGAGAATCTTGGCATCTTTTGTTGAAGTAATTATGTTACTTACACTGTAGTCATCATTATATTTGTTTATCTGTAGCTCTGCCTTCCCCCATTTTTATATCTAAGGTGATTTTTAAAAAAGTGGTTCTAGCCCTATGTAACACTAGTGGTATCATATGCTGGGACTGATAAGTAATCTCCAAACCAACTTTTCTGTTTTGTTGCTTAATTACTGTTTCTCACACTGAAATTTAAAGCCACTAAATCATTGATTGTTAAGGAAATTCAACGCTTTTTCTGACTCCCTAGACTCAAGTGAGAAATCAATTAGAGGGATCAAAACAGGGAATTTCAAAGTGGGAAATCTCACCCTCATTACAAAAGAATGTTATGTGATGTTTTGAATGAGCAATTGCATACATTTCTAACGCTTGAAGGAAACAAATGCACTGCTGAGACATTAAGTAGGAAATACCTATTTAAAAGGAAATGAAGCATATCATACTATTTGATTTTTGAGAATGTTTAACAGTATTTGCTAGCTTCTTATTCCATTATACATTGCTGAATTCTATTATTTCATCTGTACCATAATTAATTGACCTACCACATTCACCTTAAGTCACTAGAGTAGAAGATTGTTTTCTTTTCCCTCATATTACTTTTTACAAGCCTATTATTCCATAGTTACTGTTTTATGCCATATATATCTTTCTCTCCAGGCCTCAAGTGAAGGTGAACTTCAACCCTGTCCCCTAAACCCCTAAAAAAACTCTGCAAGCAAAATATGAATTAATAAAAGTAATAAATATGATACTTACTGATGAATACCATGTGAATCCTTAAAGAAATTTTGACTCTGCAGTGGCATATGAGATTTTATGAGTTTGTAATAACCTAGGTTACTGATGTTAATGGAGTGAACACTAACAAAGCGTTGCTAAAAGTGTTACTTAAAAGAGTTAAATAGTAAGCCATTAAATGAACATTAGGTAAAAATTAAATTTTCTTTCAGGTAAAATGCCCTTCCTTGGTTACTGTTGCAGAATGAATAAACTATGGGATATCCTGTCAAGGAAAACCTTATGTCCGGACAACATACCAAGGCTTGGGCAAACTCCCCTAATGCTATGCAGTTAAAATACCTCAATACTTTCTCACCACCAGCCAAAACCTGAACTCTCATTAAAGCATGGGATTGCCAGCTGTATGATTCATGCCTTTTCTTTTGCCATTGACTGTCTAACTACCCCCATTGTTGACCTTCCTCTTTCTCTTTTTCTTTTTTGTTATTCATAAGTTTTGTGCATGTCATTAAAGAGATGGAACTATGATTGTGGATAACAGAATCCTCAGCCCGATTATCATACTAAGTATTTGTCTGCATGATTATGCAGATTGCTCTGTCAGGCATTTGTTCCTAAAATGTTGTATAATCACCTGTCTGTTTAAAGATTTATCTGTAGAATCAGAAACTGAAGGCCCTTACCCAAAGTAATATGGAGTCTGAGTCCTCGATAGCTGATGTCCTTTGACTCTGAAAAAGAAATGTAAGAATCTTAGGTTAGGTTAAAAACTTCTGCCCCATCTTGCACACTGATGAAACCTTGGATCATCTAGCTGTTTCTGAGGTTGGTGATGCTACCTCTAGTTTGCCTATCATTGAAGGCCAGTAAGGCAGAGCCGGCATACACATCAGACATGTCTGACCAGTCATCCACTTTGGCTGAGAAGGGAGTACCACAGCTCAAAATTTTGGAGATCCTGGCTGGAATACCTCAAATCTTTGCTGGGAAACAACTCCCATGTCATTTTTATTAAGGTAAATCAGGGCTCAGATCCTACTTCTATTGTTAAGGCAGGCGTTGGGCCTAAGAAAAACAAAATATGCAGCACACGCTCTCCCCTCCGTTAGTGAGGGATCTACTGCCGCAGTGGCAGGATTTCACATTTTTGTTATCCCGCTGCTATTTCCATTACTCTTTCTTGTTTTACCCCCCTAAAGTAGCAAAGAGTCAATTCTGAGGAGGAATCTGATTCTGATGGAGATGATTCATTGGCATATTAAACACAAAATCATGTTCCTGCCACTTTTGCCTCTGATGAAGAGGATTACTTATCCCCTGGTTTCCCTGTGAGAGAGCTTTCCTTTGGGGAAACCACTGCCAAAATGTTGCAGCACTTTCAAAGGAAGTCTTCTCAGTTCTCTGATATATAGAAGAGGTATTATACTCTTCTGGAAATGGTTATGCCTAGACCTTTGGCCATTTCTCTAATTTTGGAACCATTTTGGACACTTTCTACACTGCTTCCCTTAACCCAGAATCTCAGCATCCAGTTCCTAAGAAATTTGTCAAATTTTTTCAAGTTGCCAGACTGTATTAAGTTTCTGAAAAATAATTTGGTTTTGGTACCTTCTGTTATTATTTCCCCTGAAATGTTTTCTAAAATCATTCCTTATTCTAATGTTGTACCTACTGGTAAGGATAGTATGGCCATTCATAGATATGGCAAAAAGTTTATATTTTCTTCTGCTTTAGAATTTAGGGCACTAAATTACCAAACTTATATGGTCAGGTACCTACTGTCCATTTTTTGTAATTTGGGTAAGTACTATTTACTTGAATGATTCAGGCTCTAAGTCCTTACTTAATTCTGCCAGTCAGTTGGCTGGACACTCTATTAAGTGTAGTTATGATGCTTCAGGTGGCTTTTCCCTGGCTGCTGCCACTCATCTAGGTTTCTTTAGATTTTCATGGCTCAGACATCCTCTATTCCCTGAGGATGTTAACACTAAACTGTTAGATTCAACTTTGGACAGACAACATCTTTTTGTTTCTGCAGCTGCAGAGCTTTTCAACACATTGCAGAAGTAAGTTAAAGCCATGGAGGACTTAAAGCAGATCTATATTTCTCCTGTGTCTCAATTTCAGAGACATTAGCCTGTTATGGCTGATCCTTTTCTGTGTAAAGGCATGAAATCTTCTCAGTATGACAGAATACCTCAGAGAACAAAATTTCAGAAGCCTAAGTGCTAAAACCTCTTTTCAAGATAAGTCATCTGTCTTATGACTATTTGCCTCTTCTTCCAGCTTCTTTCCTCCTTGGCCTATAGCAAATTCCTGTATTTCAAAGTCTTTTGCTTGCTCTTCCAGTTTGGCAAACTATTCTCTCAAACAAACTGATTCTGTACATCATTCCAGATGGGCACAACATGTCCCCAAAATGTCTTAGAAGGATGTTCCTTGTCTTTCAGGCATTCCTCAGCCTCCTTCTAGACATATTCATTTTGGTCTGCCACTTTTTCAAGATCTTCTTTCCCAAGGTATGATATAACTCATTACTCTTCATTTATAAAGAACATTTCATGATAATTCTAGTTCCTTGAAAAGAAGGCACCTTGAGGCCAATTTTGGATTATTCCTTTTTCAAAATCTTCTTGAAATTTCCAGACTTCAAAATGCAGACTAGTCAGTTCTTGTTTAACATTTTTCTTCCTCAGGCTTTTAAATTAACTTTGGCTTTGGAGGATGCTTGTCTTTACATTCCTGTTTATCTGTTCAGGAAGTTATTATGCCTTTGTGTTTCTTCATATCCCTTTCAGTTTTCTATTTTACCATTTGGTATTCACACAGCCCCAGGGATTCCCAAAGTGCCTGGCTCCTGTTATTACTTACTGCAGACTTCATGTTATTCTGATTTTCCCTTACCTAGACTATCTTCTCATTCAGGATCCTTCCTAAGAGTTTCTTCTGATGGATCTATTGACAAGGTTCAGAATTATATCTGGATCAAATAGTACCTTGTCCTGGTGCCACAAGACCTCTCAGTAAGAAGTGGGTGGTGCAGTGGTCCAGCAGTTAGCATTGTCGCCTCACAGCAAAAGGTACTCCAGTTCAATTCTTGGCTGAGTTACCTTCTGTGCGGAGTCTGCATGTCCTCCCTGCATTTGCATGAGTTTCCTCCAGGTGCTCCAGTTTCCTACCACATTTTAAAGACATGCATCTGGAGAAATTCTCCCTGGGCCTCTGATGAAAAAGGGCTGTGTCCCAGTTGAACTTTCCCAGTAAACAAATGTTAAAGAAAAATAAATAAATAATAACAAAAAAAGGACTTCTTGAAAACTGTTGGACACCATATTGCAGACAGTACTTAAAAAAAAAAACAATTCTACCCCTTCTACTGGTACACCAACCAGGTAACCAGATTCAGGACATTTCCTCATTTTTCATACCCCAGCAAATCAGGTCCCATTCATTTCTATGCCCTGCCCTGATACTCATTCCTCTCATTAAAAAAATCTTTATTTCTTTTAAACTGTAGGAAACTACATCCTACAAATGTAGGAAACAGTTGCTATAGTTTAGAC